>NC_049217.1:26321118-26571118 GCF_013347855.1 Anguilla anguilla | reverse complement strand
TCACCTGCATTCTTGCTCCTCCTTGCTCCCTCGTTTGGGGGAGTACTTCTTGGTCAGATTTCTATCGGAGGAAAGAGACAGGTTAAATTCAGGCATATTCCGATCATATCGGTTACACTAGAGTAAATCAGAACTACACTGTGCTGTTCGGATGTACAGCACTTCGGTACTGCTGATTACGGTAACCGCGGCAACGTGCTGGAATTGCAGCATAATGGTTCGTGGGCTGGGGGCCTGCAACTCCAAGGTTGCAAGTTTGAGTCCCAGACGGGGGCACTGCGACTCAAACTTACATGGCAAGCCGAGTATGGCAAGTCACCCAGACTGCTTCAGAAAACATCCAGCTGCGTAAATAAATTGCACGTAAGAAGGCTGGAAGTCGCTGCGGATGAGAGCATCTGCTGCACGTGAAAATGTGGCCCGTTTTGAGACGCCCCTCTTTCCCTTAATGCCAGGCCCTCGTGACCACCACATCCGCACTGCCTTCAGTCTGTCTGCTCCCACTTCCTCTTCCCCGCACAGATGGAGAGCAGGAGATACAGGAGGAAAGAAAGCAGCAAGAGGAAGAGAGACCGAAACAGAGAAAGACAGAAAGCGAGAGAGAAACGACCACAAACACACAAGGCGGGCGCAACTCGCACGTTCACACAAACCGACCCACTTGCACTTTACACGCACACGTGCACAGGTGCACGCAATACAGTCTCATCCTCGCACGCACACTCCCGATACACACACGCAACTGCACGTGCACTCACTCGCCCACACATACAAATGGCACACACGCTCAAACACACGCACACGTATTCACAAACACACACACACACACACACACACTCACAAAAACGCACATTCAGCTTGCAGGACCTGTGCCCGCTGTGTGTATGTGGCTCTTAGCTGTAATGCGGGGCAGCAGCGTAGTACAATGGTTAGGGAACTGGGCTTGTAACTGAGAGGCTGCAGGTTCGACTCCCGCTGCTGTTGTACCCTTGAGCAAGATACGCGACCTGCACTGTTTCAGTGTATATCCAGCCGTATAAATTAGTACTATGTATAAAACAATGCTTAAGGTGTGTCAGTGGCTCGGGCTTAGCGCCTGCTACACGCCGGGGATGCACTGCAGTGTAATGCGGAAGCGCAGCAGGGCTCGCTGTACCTCAGCTGTTTGGCATAGTTCTGCTCGACCTCAGTTCGCTCCTTCACGAACTTCACGTACTTCTCCACCAGGTCCAGGCCGGACTGCGTGTGCTTTTCGATGACGTCGTACTGGTCCTGCATCAAGAAACAGCAGAGACGTTCAGAGATCCACTTCGACACACATTCAAAACTGTTCATCCAGTCCAGTTTATCTGTTATGTGTGTGTGTGTGACCCAGACACGGGGGCTTTTGCGTCAGCGTTTCAGAATTGGTTTTCCCTATCGCTGAGTGTACACAAATGCAATATGAAATAAGGACAGGCAACCTTTCCCTGAGAAATCACAACTTCACTCTGACGATGAACACGAGCAGTTTAAAATGCGACCAGTTGCCGATTTGCCATTTGCTGTACAATTCAGCCCTCTGGGAAGGTAAGTTCACGATCGTGCTGTTATTGTATGGGGCGTCGGCCCTGCGTTTGAACTGCGCTGCAATGACTGGTATGGAACAACGCATAGATACAGCCCACACATTCCAGGAATTTACATCCTTGACCTCTGACATCAGAAATCATGCCAAGTGTACACACGTGATTTATGACAGTATGCAAAACAGCGAGTGACTGCCTGTTCCAATATGGCTGACAGGATACCCAAACAGGAAGTGACTGCCTGTTCCAATATGGCTGACAGGATACCCAAACAGGAAGTGACTGCCTGTTCCAATATGACTTACAGGACACACAAACAGGAAGTGACTGCCTGTTCCAATATGACTTACAGGATACCCAAACAGGAAGTGACTGCCTGTTCCAATATGACTTACAGGATACCCAAACAGGAAGTGACTGCCTGTTCCAATACGACTTACAGGACACACAAACAGGAAGTGACTGTCTGTTCCGTTATGGGTGACAGGATGCCCAACCAGTGTGGAGTTTCCTCAAGTCCCATCTCAAATCCAGCATGGATTTGGTACAGCACACACTCACACAGGCACATCCACGCGCACACGCACACACACACACAAACACGTGTCCACACAGGCCTGCAATCTGAACTCCTGCATGGCTAAGCATGTCTGAGATGTTATCAAGAACAAGCTTTCCCCATCTTTTATGGGGGGGAGGGTGGGGGGGGGGGGGGGGGGCAGCAGAAGTTTTGGGAAGACATTCCTGACATGTTTAGCCATGTCCCCTCCCCCCCCTGCACCAAAAGGCCACAACATAAAACGAGACACAACAGAAAGCACGAACTGTGCGTGTGCGGGGAAGCAGCACCGTGGCACAGAGACCCTGAGACTGCACAGCAGTGTGTGTGCGCACGCGTGTGTGTGCATGTACGTGTGTGTGTGTGTGCATGTGTGTGTGCGCGTGCGCGTGCCCGTGTGTGTGCGGGTGTGCGTGCTTGTGTGTGTGTGCACATGCACGCATGTGCATGCGTGCGCGTGCTTGTGTGTGTGTGTGTGCACATGCACGCGTGTGTGCGTGTGTGCGTGTGTGCGTATGCGCGCGTGTGTGCGCGTGCCCGTGTGTGTGTGTGAGAGAGAGACAGTAATGATCACTGGTCTCTTCTCAGCTCTGTATTTTAAGGCCGGAGATGAACAGCACTAGTACAGACACGGAGCGAGAGAGCAATTGCCAGGGACATGCCTGGCCCTGTTCAGGACTGCCTGAACACCTCTGTAAAACACGTTCCCCCTCCCTCAACTCCCGTCCCCCCCCTCGTCCCCCCCCCCCCCCCCCACGCGCACACATCTGAGCAGCCGAGCGAAAGCTGGCAGCCTGCGTTTAGGGGAGCTCTGGTGCTCGCCTGCTCTCTCTCAAACGGACACGTGGCAGCGGTGGGACAGACCTACAGCTGGGAACAGGCCCTCCAAAATTCAGAAAAAGGGGTCAGAAAAAATATATCTACGCTGTATTTCCCAACTGACTGCGGAATGGTAAGCACATCCAAAGTGTTCTAATAGCCCCGCCCTCGGGCCTACAGTCTACAGTCACGTCTCCATGTCCCAATACCGCACGTGTCTCAGTCAGACTTCCCTCGCCCCCCCTCCCCCCCTTCCCAAATCCTAGTCCCCTGCTCCTTCAACACCACCCCACGCACACCCCAGACATCCCTGTCCCCAAACCCAACAGCACTGACGGCCTCTACCGCTGTCCTATAACAAACAAAGTAAACAGTCACAAACAAGACAACAGGAAGCACTAAGTCAGCAGTCAGGAAAGACTGCATCACACTGTTCTTCAAATGTTTACTAGCTTAGTCACTGGCACAGACACAGGCAGTTTAGAAACTTCTGGCCAGGCCACATATTTGAGGTCGTGCTGAACATGACGACATTGCAGGATACTCCAGGACCCAGCGATGCTACACTAAACCCCACAATGCTCCAGCAAACCCCACAATGTTCCACTAAGCCCCACAATGCTCCTCGAAAAACCCAGCAATGCTCCACTAAACCCCACAATGTTCCATTGAACCCCACAGCATTCCACTAAGCCCCACAATGTTCCACTAAGCCCCACAATGCTCCACGAAACCCCACAATGCTCCACGAAACCCCACAATGCTCCACGAAACCCCACAATGTTCCACGAAACCCCACAATGCTCCACCAAACCCCACAATGTTCCACTAAACCCCACAATGTTCCACGAAACCCCACAATGTTCCACTAAACCCCACAATGTTCCACGAAACCCCACAATGTTCCATTAAACCCCACAATGTTCCATTAAACCCCACAATGTTCCACTAAACCCCACAATGTTCCATTAAACCCCACAATGTTCCATTAAACCCCACAATGTTACACCAAACCCCATAATGTTCCATTAAACCCCACAATGTTCCACCAAACCCACAATGTTCCATTAAACCCCACAATGTTCCACCAAACCCCACAATGTTCCATTAAACCCCACAATGTTCCACTAAACCCCACAATGTTCCATTAAACCCCACAATGTTCCATTAAACCCCACAATGTTCCACCAAACCCCACAATGTTCCATTAAACCCCACAATGTTCCACTAAACCCCACAATGTTCCACTAAACCCCACAATGTCCCAATACAAACCCTGCACAGACCTACTGCCGCTCCATTAAACTTCAATGTCCCAACACCATGGCCCCCAAACCCCAGTCCCAATAAAAACATCAAAAAGGGCTGAATATTACACACATAACAGACACGCCGGCCCAAAGCAAATCTCACCCCGTCCAAATGTTAAGCGCCCCTAATACCTCAACACTGCTCCCCTGTTCAACATCTCACATGGTCACAAAGCTGTACCCCGAAAAGCCCATACAGACCCAAAGCAGTACCCCCAAACAGCCCTAATGCTGTCCCCCCTGGCCTCCTAGGGAAGCCCTCTGATTGGGGCAGAACTGGCCGGTCTGCAGCCCACTGCGAGTGGAGATAACGTGCACAGAAAATGCACACTATGCAACGTCCCCACGAGCCAGCTGTGTTCACTGTGCGAATTCACACTACACAGGACAGAGAAGATTCTGGGATTGGGTTCGCCTTGCCTCACCTCACCATCGTTTGTGGGAATAACCAGGGTTTCTGAATGTGCTTGTTCACACAGTGACATGCCCCACCCAGTGCATCTCCGATGAGTGACTACAAAATTAGCTTCCGGAAAATAATGCATTGTTAATAGGCCTAAAAGTAACAAACCCCACACACTGAACAGGTTGCGCCTGTTCTCAGGCACACACACAGCACAGTGCACTTGTACATCTGCAGGCCCACGCACCAGACATGCGTTCACGCCAAACTAAGTTTGCGGCGAACGGCTAACGTTGAACGATTTAAAATACACATAACCAATTTGTTCGCCACCAACGCGTCGTTAATAAAAAGTGATGCGATTGAAGCGGAGGGTCATTTCCGCAGCGGCTTCCACGACATTAGAGGACTCCGCTAAACGTGGTCCTGACACGACAGATACTATGCCTGCGATCCATACTGTCGTGCAGCACAACTAACTCGGAGGTGTGCAGAATTGAGCGGTGTGCCGAGGAAGTCACATGTCAGGATGAGAGCCTTTGTTCCCTCGGCGTCTTTCCTGTCAGCAGACATCTTTGTTCGCGGCGCTCTACCTCTTCGGGCTGCTAGGTGACGTCAGCTAGCGTCCGTGGCGAATAGAGAAAAGTTTGAATACGTTTGGGGAACGTCAGCTATTGTTTTGCCGTCTCGATGGCACGTTAGGACACCTGCCCACCCACGTCCCTACAAACCTGCACACCAACAAAATAATGCCTTCACCTTTCTGGTCGGCATCACCTTTCACACCAGAGCCATGCATGGTAACGTCGCCAAAGCAGCATCTGGCAAAATGATGTGGCTTTGGGGTTAATACTTCTCATGGCATCCGAGATTGTCCTTCAAGACAAAAAAAACTGCCTTCTTTTCACTGTTATTGCGAAAGTGAATTTAATGAGAAAGACCGGGAAATAAAACCAGAAAACCAGCCCAGACCCCCTGAGAGTATGCTTCCGTTCTCTTGTAGCAGGCCAGTGACCGGGGGGGCGGTGTGGTTCTAACAGTTAGGGAACTGGCCTCGTAACCTGATGGTTGCAGGTTCGATGCCCAGGTAGGGCGCTGCCGTGTACCCTTTGAGGAGCAAGGTGCTTAACCTGCATTGCTTCAGAAAAATCAGCCAGCTGAATAAATGGATACTGTGTAAAAATGAGAATTAAGGATTTAATCTGCATGTTTAATCCACAATTTCCGGATCTGAGCATCTGCTAAATGGCTGTAAGGTAATGGAACTGTGTGTGCATGCCATTCTTCCACTATTCCACTATTGTAAGGGGGCAGAACTACCAGCATTATTGAATAAACAAACATGGGACACACAGAGACATGCATCAGACAGGTAGCTTAGGACAGCGATGAATATTCCACCTGACAAACTAACTGAGCTAGTCACCAACAGTGCAACTCAACATTTGAACAATTCACACAGGTACTGATTCACTCCTGTATCAGCTCAGTAACATAGTCTGTGAGTGCTTTCGTTTATATATCCCATGTTTATAAGGAAGGCTAGAACTTGATGTGAAATCTCAGTAACTCTACAATGCAGGAACTCAATAACCCAAAACCATAAGCGCAATAATACTTAACCCCCCAACCCACCACCCCTACCCCCATCTCTACCCCTCTCTATCCACCTGGGCAACGTACAGAGCCAAATGCAGGCTGCACTAATTAGGCTTCGCTTGAATCCTGACCGTACCGGTGCTGACAGCACTTTGGGGAGATGTATAATCTCTCACAGTACAGGCCTAACTGTCCAGGGAGGGAGGGTATCAGGTGGCGGGTGCTTCTCTGCCAAACCGCGCAGGGCTCCTGCTCAGATCCACCGCCTGCAGCTGCGCAGATCTGCAGCCACAGCAGAGCTCGGGCGCAAAGGCAGCGGATCTGGACCTGGACGTCCCGAAACTGGAGAGGACGCAGGTGGTTGGTGACCTCACGAGGGGATTCGGAACTACCGAACGGATCTCCACACAACAACCCGGCAAAATCATTGCTCGCAAAACGGACGCAACACATCGATGAATATTTCCACCCATTTACTCCCCAGCACACATTCACTTTACTGCGAACGGGCAAGAAATATCAAGCAGTGAAGGATAAGGACAAGATGATGGAATTTTCTACGGCTGCACATTCACCTCGACAAAGTGAGGTAAAAGCTAAAGTGGAATGACACAGTTAAAATGGAGACGTGTCCTGGTTCATGCGCTCGACTATATTAGACTGTTCCTGCCAGCTCACACTGAAAGAAGCATCAGAGTGTTTAATTGGGTCACATATAATTAGGCTGTCGCTCCAAGAAAGAAAAAGGAGGTCAAAGCCCTCAAATATGGCAGGATGGAGAAGCAGCGCCCAGCAGTGCTTAGATCAGTGGTGCTGAACAGTGCTAGGACCAGCACACTGGATCAGCGGTCAGAGCAGCAGGGTGACAGAGTGGTTAGTGCAGAGCAGTGTGGAGCAATGGTAAGTGTGGACTGGACCAGTATGCTGGGTCCAAAAATGTATGTTTGTCTTCAACTATACTTTCTTCCTGAGCTAGACTCTTGCATTCTTTTCAAAGTCCTTCTTCTGTTTAACGTCCTTCTTCTGTGAATACTACTCCCCTCAGTGAATTGCAGACAAACAGGGCTTACATAGCAAACCCATGGGTCAAGAATGCTACCAACTGAAACCACAAAAGCGGGATTGATTTCCGAGAGCTGCAGCACCAGGACTGATGCCTATCGATGTTTAAACACAGCTGTCACGCAAACCACCACCAAGCGCAGCTATATAATGTCCCGATGGTGATCGTTCTACTGAAAGTACAGAAAACGTCACTTCCTCGGGGTTTAAACAGGACCCGTTGTCTCTCGCAAGTTCACTTCGTATCGCTCTACATGCAGTCACAGTCATGCTACCACGTACCACATGGTAATGTCACCACTACCCTGTCCATCCCTAACACTCCGCCGCAACTCTCAGGAATGTGACCCTGATCCAGAACTCGGCACGGTGTGGTAAACTTCAGGGTGGTGTTCGTATCGCACAGTAAACAACACGTACGTTTTTTTAACTGCTGGAAACTTGCGATTCTTTCTACAGGACGACACTGCATTTAAACTAACGTTAGTGAACAAACACCGTGAATTCTGTCACTACCCTAGGGACTATCCACTATCTACTAGGACAGGTAGAGACGGGAATATGCTATTTCTGCAGTTCAATATAACGGGGGGGGGGGGGGGGGGGGGCGACGATCTGTTGTGAAATTGTGATGAAGACTTAGTCGCTAACTCTAGATCCTTCAGTATGTCCATAGACATCGTCATCTCACATTGAACAGAACGCGGCCGTAGGAATGCACCGTTCGCAAAGCTTACGCTGACGAGAAAAGACTCTCCTTGACAGCTCAACACAATTGCATTTCCTCCACATTCTTTATTTTGCACACCCAGTATCAAAACCAGCCGAGCTTGGTTGGCAACGTCGGCCTAAGTGATTAATCAGTAGGCAATTCTCGGGGGGGGGGGGGGGAGAGAAACCTATTGGCTCAACACCCATGAAGTACAGGGATTTTGGACATGTGAAGTCTTATTAGCGTGGGGTTAGGGGGTTTGCGTTAGGGGGTTTACGTTAGTTGTGACAGGCATCTTTGACACAATATGGATGCAAGATAAGGTGTGTCCAATAACTTCTTGTCAATGTAACCAGACAGCTAGCAAACCAACAAACTATCCCAGCCAGTAGCCAGCTGCAGCAATCACTGTTAGTCTAACTCGACAAGACTCAGATGTAAACATATGTAGACCTGAAATACTCACGAAATTAAATGCAGTCACGTCCCTAAAATCATTAACCTGCAATACACAGAGTCGCACAAACGGTACAACCACAATCCAGAGGGGGTAAATCGACCAGATAATGTACCACTGCCAGAGATGTGTCACTAATGAACTTCGAAAAGTGAGGGAAAACGGTAGAAACAGCGCTCCAGATAGCCTGATAAAATTGTTTTGTTTTCGTTCAGCCTACTGTCATATAACTGCAACCCTTGGAATTTTCGAGCGGCAACAAGGACAGATTATCAAAACACTCGTTGGATGGAAGTGTTACGAGTTTTAGAGTAGTGGAAATGTTTAACTTACAGCGTCACAAAAGCATTTATAATCACTAGGCATGTCTGAACCGGTAAAGAAGCTATTTGTTCTACATTAGCAAACTCACCCAAAGGTCCGTGCCCCAATCCATGGCCAATTCCCGTCTCCGTATCAACCTATCCGCCACACAAAGAAAACTTCAGCAAACTTCTAGGCAAATTCGCAGATGTTTTCGCAACGACGAGACAAAGGCAACGCGCGTCAACTTCGTGCGTGTCCTATCTTTCTTCACGCGATTGTGGGCATTGTTATTTTCCTTTTCGTGTTGTTGTTTTTTTTATTTCTTATTTTTTCTCCTCTATCTTTCTCGCCAAGTTTTCTTCGTAAGGCGAAGAGGGATCAACTAGATCTCACATCCGCGTCACTCCCAAATCCCAGCTAATTCTTAAAGGAGCCAGGCACCATTTCCGTAAACACTATCTGTCGAGCGTTTAATAACCTGTTGTGAGATATTATAAGTTACTTAGTGGTTCTAAGAAAATTTGGTTATTTCTTATCATTCATAGTAATATTTTATTATTATTGTATTTTTTGAGTTTTATAACAAACCCATAAGGCCACAATGAGCTTTATTAAATCTAACAAAAGTGTGACATTGACTCCAAAACAGCCAGTGTTAAATGAAAAAAAAACTATATAAAAATATAAAGATATAGCAGTGTAACTCATAGGCTGTGAATACTCAGACCTTACTTACATCATATCAATGCTCACCCCTCTGCCCTCAGTCAGCAGTGGGTAGCACTGTCACCTCACAGCCTAGGTATGAGTGTGTGAGTGAATGGTGAGTGAATGGTGTGTGTGCCCTGCTATAGACTGGTGGTCTGTCCAGTGCGTATTCCTGCCTCTCGCCCAATGCACGCTGGGATAGGCTCCAGCGCCCCCCGCGACCCTGTCCAGGGTATAAGCGGGTATGGATGATGGATGGATGGATGGATGTACTTTGGATTACAAAATATTACAAATGTGTTTATTTTTCATTATGGCCCAACTACAAGCTTAACGATGATATTACGATGGTGCAGTGGCACTGTCACCTCACAGCATGGGTATGAGTGTGTGAGTGAATGGTGTGTGTGCCCTGCAATAGATTGGCGACCTGTCCAAGGTGTAAAGGTGTATCTCACCCAGTGCATGCTGGGGTAGGCTCCAGCACCCCCCGCAACCCTGACCAGGATAAGAGGGTGTTGATAATGGATGGACTATACTTTAAAGGACTATACTTTATTGACAGACCACACCATAATGCCGTGTGGGGAAAAACTCAGATTTACAGGATATTGTTATGGAAGAGAGAGGCAAACTGGTTTACTACACTACAATTTTCTGTTGGAACATATGTTTACAGTCAGACTGCACTGTTCCTGCCAGCTGCACAACAGTGGCAGGAAAAATAATTGAGCTCAATTGAGCATATTTCTTAAAAATGCTAGTTTAATAGGATATATACAATCGGTGGCCACTTTATTAGGCTTGTTAACGCAAATAGCCTGCTCCTCCATATTTTATGCATGATATTCTCCAGAGTTTACAGAGAATGGTGGGGTAAAAAAACATTCAGGGAGCGCCAGTTCTGTGGGTGAAAACACTTTGTTAATGAGTGACTTCAGAGCAGAATGGACAGATCCATTTTAGATAACACAAATGTTCAGATAACAGCTGTTCACAACAGTGGTGTGCAGAAGGGCATCTCTGACCGCACAATGCATCAAACCTTGAAGCGGATGGGCCATAGTAGAAGAAGACCGTGCCAAGTTTCACTTCTGTCAGTTAAGAACAGGAAGATGAGGCTACAGTGGGCACATCATCACCAAAATTGGATGACTGAAGATTGGAAAAATGTTGCTTGGTCTGTCAAATCTCAGGTTCTGCTTTGGCATGCAGATGGTAGGGTAAGAATTGGGCAAAACGGCATGAATCTATTGCATCCATCCTGCCTCGTGTCAATGGTGCTGGCTGCTGGTGGTGGTGAATCCCTCAGTAAAGATTCCATTGGTTGGCTCCACAACCCTCAGTCAAGATTCCATTGGCTGGCTCCACACCCCTCAGTCAAGATTCCATTGGCTGGCTCCACCCCCCTCATGTCATTGCTCTAATCAATGGTTCCACCCCGCAGTTTAGAACTCTAATCCCTGGCTCTGTCCCCCAGTTCAGTGGTCCAATGGCAGGCCTGGCAGTGGGGCACCACACTGCTCTAGGTGCAGGAGGCGATCCCATTACTATTGCAGGAGTTCAGTGGTATCTCTACTGAAGCCCTCCTTCCTATTGACGTGACGTTATAGTTCCCTCGATGTTTCATTTTTGATCTAAGCGATAAGATGATCAGCACCAGTATAAACACTATCCCCAAAATAACTAAAACATAGACGTAGCCTGCAAGAGGAAGAAAATATGCACTGTTACTGAGCATAGTCACCACCACAGAGATTGCCTGTCATTATCAAAATGACAGGGAAAGTCTAATAATGACATGGCCCGTGCAATGTGATGTCACAGGTCATGTGGCATGATTTCATGACATCACAGACATTACCCAATTTTGTGCGACCCTTTTCCATCACAGTGACGGTGACAGTCTTGGAGGACATGCCCTGGTCATTTGTCGCATTGCAGGTGTAGACACCAGCATTAGATGATGTGGCTCTGCTGATGATGGCATTACTCTGCCGCCTTCTGGTGGACACCTGTGGAATCTCAGCAGCAGTCGTTTCCCAGGTGAGTACAGGACTGGGATTTCCCTCAGCCAGGCACTCCAGGATCACCTCATCTCCCTGGGTTACATTCACCCACTCCTTCACCTGCTCAAACCTAGGTGGATCTGGCAGAAAGAGAGAGGTTTTATATGGCTGTATTATTACAGCAACAAAACACATCACGTGGACAACAGCACACCCAACACACTGCAAAATGTCAACAGTACTCAAATACATATCAGTCACACACCAGGAGTCAATCACACAGCGATGAATCACCAGTACATAAAACACACAACAATGAGTCTCCTGTAATAACACTCATCAATAAGTCACCAGGACTCAAACACTCAGCAGTGAGTCACCAGGACTCAAACAATCAGCAATGAGTCACCAAGACTCAAACATGCAGCAATGCTACACCCGTAATCAAACACTCAATAATGAGTCACCAGGACTCAAACATGCAGCAATGCTACACCCGTAATCAAACACTCAATAATGAGTCACCAGGACTCAAACATGCAGCAATGCTACACCTGTAATCAAACATGCAGCAGTTATTCACTGGGACTCAGACACTCAGCAATGAGTCACCAGGAGTCAAACATTTGAATTCATAAAAATAATTAAGCAATTACATTTTAAATTATGAACAACAAAAACAACAAAAAACATGAATGTATGTGTACATAGTCTTTCTATAAGAATTTTAAAGTTACTAGAGTAGAGTTACTCTTTGCAATGGTTGTTAAAATAGTTTTTTTTTTTTTTTTTTTTTTTTAATGACCTTCTGGGAATTGGAATTAAGATTTTAAGTAACATCTAAGTGGTATTTGATTATTTTTAATAATAGTTCCGTTCTGAAATATTTATGGTATTATTTTGTATACATTTCTTACTTTTCAAAAGCATCTTTAAATTTATATTTGCTGCAGGTCACAGACACAGGGACATTCAGGCAACAGTGATCCTGGGTTTATCTGCAGGTACAGAATATCACAGCAAGAGGGCGATATAGAGCCACATAATGACTTTGCTGGGGCTTCCACTGTCACATACTGTATTTCACACAACCACACCTCCAATAACATGCCAAAACTATGCAATAACCAGAGGATTATTGGCTTCAGAGCTTCAAGATAATATAGGCTTTAGGATAATGAATTATGCTTCATTACATTAGTTTATTTTTAATTCCTTTTTAACATTGACTCCCTAACCAAGAATGACACCATGCCCCACCAATGCAAAAAACCCTTACAAATAAGAGCAACTGAACATTAGCAAAGTGACCCCAACATACATACACACACACGCATGCATGCACGCAAACACACACACACACGCACACACACACGCACACATTCTATTGAAGCTGGCAATTTAAGAGTAACTGTGATTCATTTTCCATAAACAGGTCAACATTAGCTAAGAAGCTGGGTTATCGTCGTTAGCTTGCTATTATGAAGCTGGGCTGTGGACGTTAGCTAGCTATCGGGATGTGGTAATGCTTATTCAAATAATTTTCAAGAATCAAAATGTTCAATCACACACAAGTGGTATTTGATTATTTCCAATAATAGTTCCTTTTATAAATATTTGTGGTATTATTTTGTAAATATTTGTTACTTTTCCAAAGCATCATTAAATGTATATTTGCTCCAGGTCTGGCGATGCAGTCAAAAGACAATGAGATTTAAATAATGTGATGTAGGAACATGGACACTGGGACATGCATGCAAGAGAAGAGCATTGACTTACAGAGAACTTCAATCTCCAATGTTTGATTGGCTGTTCCGTAGGTGTTCTTGGCTATGAGGGTGTACTGTCCGCCTTGTCTCTTGGTCAGTTGTGTGGAACTGTTGAACTCTGATTGGTCTCTGTACCATGTGACCATGGGAGAGGGGTTCCCCTCAGCTCTGCAAGAGACCAATGTATCCAGAGATTCACCCTCCCTCAGCTTCACATGGTCCGGGCAATCTGTGATCCTGGGTTTATCTGCAGGTACAGAATATCACAGCAAGAGGGCGATATAGAGCCACAGAATGACTTTGCTGGGGCTTCCACTGTCACATACTGTATTTCACGCAACCACACCTCCACTAACATGCCAAAACTATGCAATAACCAGAGGATTATTGGCTTCAGAGCTTCAGGATAATGTAGGCTTCAGGATAATGAATTATGCTTCATTACATAAATGTGATATTATGCTGTATGTATACCACAGGCAAACACTTGCAGTTAGAATACAGAAAGACAAAGTGAGCTTGGAAGCAGAGTTAGTACTCTGAAGTACATGCTTCTGTATAAGAGTGTAAATGATACAGATTACAATTACAGATCAAGTGAGCTTGTTTGTATTTCTCTCTTGGTTCTTGTTTTAACCCACTACACTAACTCCACAGGAAGACATCATCACACTTTAGATTATTTTTAATTCCTTTTTAACATTGACTCCCTAACCAAGAATGACACCATGCCCCACCAATGCAAAAAAACCCTTACAAATAAGAGCAACTGAACATTAGTAAAGTGACCCCAACATACACACACACACACGCATGCATGCACGCAAACACACACACACACGCACACACACACGCACACATTCTATTGAAGCTGGCAATTTAAGAGTAACTGTGATTAATTTTCCATAAACGGGTCAACATTAGCTAAGAAGCTGGGTTATCGTCGTTAGCTTGCCATTACAAAGCTGGGCTGTGGATGTTAGCTAGCTATCGGTATGTGTACATATTTGTTTAAAAATCATTTTCAAAGGGTTACTTATTGCAATACTTACTCAAATAATTTTAAAGAAAATTATTTTCTGGGAGCTGGAATCAAAATGTTCAATCACACACAAGTGGTATTTGATTATTTCCAATAATAGTTATTTTTATAAATATTTGTGGTATTATTTTGTAAATATTTGTTACTTTTCCAAAGCATCATTATTTGTATATTTGCTCCAGGTCTAGCGATGCAGTCAAAAGACAATGAGATTTAAATAATGTGATGTAGGAACATGGACACTGGGACATGCATGCAAGAGAAGAGCATTGACTTACAGAGAACTTCAATCTCCAGTGTTTGATTGGCTGTTCCATAGGTGTTCTTGGCTATGAGGGTGTACTGCCCGCCTTGTCTCTTGGTCAGTTGTGTGGAACTGTTGAACTCTGATTGGTCTCTGTACCATGTGACCATGGGAGAGGGGTTCCCCTCAGTTCTGCAGGAGACCAAAGTATCCAGAGATTCACCCTCCCTCAGCTTCACATGGTCTGGGCACTCTGTGATCCTGGGTTTATCTGCAGGTACAGAATATCACAGCAAGAGGGCGATATAGAGCCGCAGAATGACTTTGCTGGGGCTTCCGCTGTCACATACTGTATTTCACACAACCACACCTCCCATAACATGCCAAAACTATGCAATAACCAGAGTCACAGTGATGCTGGTGGTACAGACAGTGCTAATAGACTCACAGTGCACAGTGATGTTGAGGGGATCAGATTTATTGGAAGGCGGGGGTTGTGGTCCTTCAGGTCCCAGTTCCAGCTCTGCCACACAGCTGTACTGCGCTCCATCATCAGCGCTGGTGGATGTGATCAGGAGGGTAGAGGAAACATTCACTGGAGTCTTAGTGAGAGCATCATAGGAGGTTTGATTCTCTAATGTTTCCCCTTTGTACCACTTCACAGTGAGGTACTGAACAGGAGCGATGTTCTGGACTTCACACTGCAGCTGGTACTGTTCCTGCTCCAGCATTGGGCCTGTGTGGTTCATAGCACTGATGGAGACACTGTCTAGAGGTTCTGCAGAGAAGATAATAACGATTTCACATGACAGTCATCAGTAATCATAATTAAACAATGCATGATGGGACCTAACAGACAGCTTTATGAGAAGGAGAGGAGAACTTACTGTACACTGTAATATTGAGCTTTTTGTCACACTGAGAAAGTTCTGCATTGATTAGAAATTCCCCGAAGCATTTAGGTCTTGTCTCCCAGTCTGTCAGGGTCTCCAATCTCCAAGTGACAAACTGGACGTCTGGCATCATGTCAACAGATTCCTCTGAAGCCTCCCATCTGATTCCCTCATGATCTCCTGAAACAGTGCAGTTCACCGATACTGGATCTCCATATCTCACCACCACTGTGGAAGGCTGGATCATCAGTGGACATTCACTAGAATCTGTTAAAATATGAAAAGGAAGGATTGTAACTGAGTACTTCCTCAGGACTTCATTATCTTCAGTAATCAGGACAGGAAGTGGCCGGTTTTTAAGTTGAGTTTAAATACTAATGACTGCTGGGATTTTATTTTTAACGTACAACAGTATGAGGGACAAAAAAGGAGGAAAGGAATCCCTTCTCTATGTACTTTCACTTCCTGTTCTACGTGTAACTTTATTTCCTGCTGTATACACATGCCTCAACTGTGTTCCTAGGTACCTGCCTATCTTGTACCCTTGTTTAACTTCTTTATTACACCGTTTCCCACTTACTACACCTGCAGGACAAGAAAGGGTTCTTCAATGAAAATACATGCGCACATGATGCATTAAAATGTATTTAACTGTACAATGCATGAATGAATAAATACATAAAAAGTCGTCCATGACAAATTCTTCCAACAGAGATTTTTGAATCTACAGACAACTGCACCAATATCAGCATCATCTAGTTAGTTGAGAGCTTCAGGATAATTAATTATTATTCATTACATAAATGTGATATTATGCTGTATGTATACCACAGGCAAACACTAGCAGTTAGAATACAGAAAGATAAAAGGAGCTTGGAAGTACAGTTAGTACTCTGAAGTACATGCTTCTGTATAAGAGTGTAAATAATACAGATTACAATTACAGATCAAGTGAGCTTGTTTGTATTTCTCTTTTGGTTCTTGTTTTAATCCACTACACTAACTCCACAGGAAGACATCATCACACTTTAGTTTATTTTTAATTCCTTTTTAACATTGACTCCCTAACCAAGAATGACACCATGCCCCACCAATGCAAAAAAAAACCCTTACAAATAAGAGCAACTGAACATTAGTAAAGTGACCCCAACATACATACACACACGCATACACGCATGCATGCACGCGCACACACACACACACACACGCAAGCACACATTCTATTGGCAATTTAAGAGTAACTGTGATTCATTTTCCATAAATAGGTCAACATTAGCTAAGAAGCTGGGTTATCGTTGTTAGCTTGTTATTATGAAGCTGGGCTGTGGATGTTAGCTAGCTATCGGTATGTGTACATATTTGTTTTAAAATCATTTTCAAAGAGTTACTTATTGCAATGCTTATTCAAATAATTTTAAAGAAGATTATTTTCTGGGAACTGGAATTAAAATGGTCAATCACATACAAGTGGTATTTGATTATTTTAATAATAGTTCCTATCTTAAATATTTTTTGTATTATTTTGTAAATATTTCTTACTTTTCAAAAGCATCATTAAATGTATATTTGCTCCAGGTCTGGCGATGCAGTCAAAAGACAATGAGATTTAAATAATGTGATGTAGGAACATGGACACTGGGACATGCATGCAACAGGAAAGCATTGACTTACAGAGAATTTCAATCCCCAGTGTGTGATTGGCTGTTCCGTAGGTGTTCTTGGCTACGAGGGTGTACTGCCCGCCTTGTCTCTTGGTCAGTTGTGTGGAACTGTTGAACTCTGATTGGTCTCTGTACCATTTGACCATGGGAGAGGGGTTCCCCTCAGCTCTGCAGGAGGCCAAAGTATCCAGAGATTCGCCCTCCCTCAGTTTCACATTGCGCAGGCACTTTGTGATCCTGGGTTTATCTGCAGATACAGAATATCACAGCAAGAGGGTGATATAGAGCCACAGAATGACTTTGCTGGGGCTTCCACTGTCACATACTATATTTCACACAACCACACCTCCAATAACATGCCAAAACTATGCAATAACCAGAGTCACAGTGATGCTGGTGGTACAGACAGTGCTAATAGACTCACAGTGCACAGTGATGTTGAGGGGATCAGATTTATATGAAGGTGGGGGTTGTGGTCCTTCAGGTCCCAGTTCCAGCACTGCCACACAGCTGTACTGCGCTCCATCATCAGCGCTGGTGGGTTTGACCAGGAGGGTAGAGGAAACATTCACTGGAGTCTTAGTGAGAGCATCATAGGAGGTTTCATTCTCTAATGTTTCCCCTTTATACCACTTCACAGTGAGGTACTGAACAGGAGCAATGTTCTGGACCTCACACTGCAGCTGGTACTGTTCCCCCTCCAGCATTGGGCCTGTGTGGTTCACAGCACTGATGTACACACTGTCTGAAGGCTCTGCAGAGGACATAAGAATAATGATTTCTATTTCTTCTGAATATTATTTCTAATTATAATTTTGTTATTCATAATGAGTTCAGATATCTCAGGTAGGCTATGAGAAATTCAATCTTTCCTACACATTGAGTTATGTTTCTGTAGCAACAGACAAAAGCAGTCTTCACCATGAAGGCTGACTGCTACCTCACCTGAGACCAACACAGGAAACTAAAGCCTCTTTAGCCTTACATTAAACAAGAGATATAATGGGACTCTATACTCTACTATGAGGAGGAAAGAAGAACTTACTGTACACTGTAATATTGAGCTTTTTATCACACTGATCAGGTTCTCCATTGATTAGAAAGTTCCCGAAGCATTTAGGTGATATCACCCAGTCTGTTAGGGACTCCAAACTCCAGGTGACAAACTCGACGCCTTCGACCCTGTCAACAGATCCCTCTGAAGCCTCCCAGCCGATTCCCTCATGATCTTCTGGAACAGTGCAGTTCACCAATACTGGATCTCCATATCTCACCACCACGGTGGAAGGCTGGATCATCAGTGGACATTCACTAGAATCTGTTAAAATATGAAAAGGAAGGATTGTAACTGAGTACTTCCTCAGGACTTCATTATCTTCAGTAATCAGGACAGGAAGTGGCCCGTTTTAACTGGAGTTTAAATACTAATGACTGCTGGGATTTTACCTGTAACATATGACAGTATGAGAGACAAAAAAAGGAGGAAAGGAATCCCTTCTCTCTGTACTTTCACTTTCTGTTCCGCATGTAACTTTATTTCCCACTTACTGCACATGCAGGACAGGAAAGGGTTCTTCAATGAAAATACCTGCGCACATGATGCATCAAAATGTATTTAATTTTATAATGCATAAATAAATAAATATATAAAAAGTCCCTGACAAATTCTCCCAACAGAGATTTTTGAATTTAGAGACAATTGTACCTAATGTCCAATACCAGCATCACCTGTTAGTTGAGAGCTTCTGGATAATGAATTATTATTCATTACATTAATGTGATATTATGCTGTATGTATACCACAGGCAAACACTTGCAGTTAGAATACAGAAAGATAAAGTGAGCTTGGAAGCAGAGTTAGTACTCTGAAGTACACGCTTCTCTATAAGAGTGTAAATGATACAGATTACAATTACAGATCAAGTGAGCTTGTTTGTATTTCTTTCTTGGTTCTTGTTTTAACCCACTACACTAGCTCCACAGGAAGACATCATCACACTTTAGTTCATTTTGAAGTCCATTTTAACGTTGACTTCCTAACCAAGGATGACACCATGTCCCACCCATACCAAAAAAAAGAAGAAAAAAAAGCCTTACAAATGAGAACAACTCAATATTAGTAAAGCGACCCACACACACGCACATGTTTTATTGAGGCCGCCATTTTAAATAGTAAATGGTTCATTTTCCATAAACTGGCCAAAGTGAGCAAATAAGTGGGGTTACGGTCATTGCCTAGCAAACCGTAGCTATGAAACTGGGTTGTGGATTTTAGCGAGCTACTTGTATTGCCCCCACCCAGTCGATGGAACACTTGAGCTACCATACGCTCATCTCCACCCCATCCCATTCCTCTTGACGAACTGCCAGCTTAGTTTTGCAGGGGTTTTTTTGTGGAAATTCTCAGGCTGACCCTGGTGTGAACACGCACAGACACCATGCATGCGCAAGAAGATACTCACAGTCATCGCAGACAACGGTCTGCAAGAGCAACAGGATGCCAAGCAGCTGCCCAGATCCCATCGTTTCCACCTTGAAAGACTGAAGGCCGATGACCTGCTTCTGGATTATTAGGGTCGTTTCTGACGGTTCAATCTGGGGATGCGCTCTGGCAGTTGTGCTTCTAGATAATGCAGATCTGACGGTCCTCTAAAAAGATTCAGCAGTCGCTCTCTGATGGAAATGCTTTTCTTGAAGAGACAACGTGCAGCGGAAATCCGGCATCAACTGGTGTCACAGGAAACCACACAGTCGAGCAGAGAAACTGCCACTGTGAAGGGCTTGCTTTTTTCAGAGTCATTACTGCAAACTTTTGGTGAGAACAATTCGATCAGCGAGAACAAGAAGACACACAAAGTTGCTATTCTTCAACCAGCACAATGCTAACACCAGAGATAATCAGAAGAGACTAACACAACAGATTTGTAGATACCTGCTCAGGCTAGAGTGTCAGTGAATTAGCCTCATGTTGGAACGATCAATATACCCAGGCCTCACACTACTAGATATAAAATACCTTGCTTTTGCGGGCAGCCTGGTTCTGCAGTCACACACTGAACAGGGGCTTTTTGAAGAACCAGGTTCTGCTGGAGAAATACTATCAGACCTGGGCTCTGGCCGTAAATGTACTAAAGTTATATATGGACATTGGTTGATGTAAAAAAAAAATAATAAATAAAAACGGGGTTGATTTTTTAAAGAATTCAAGTACACCTGGTTTTTACACTCCATTGCTCTTTAGTGCATAATTCAGCTTCTATGCACAAGCATCCTACCAACACCAAACTTCCCAAATGGGAATGTTAATGAAACTGCATGTGTACAGCATAAATTTAGGAGGTGATGTTTATTTCGCATATGCTTCCAAAATTTAATCTGTGCGACTTCGAAATATAATTGGGAGCATTTGTGCGAGTGCAAATAATTGTTCTGGTGCTACCTTTTTTTTCTTCTTTTTTCAGTCGAACGTCTCTTCCTCTGTACATTCGCTAGTTAGTACACTTGTGAGCTGACGGTGACCCTTCTAACCAATCGTGAGCTTGACATTCTTACCTTTAATGCTGATTTTAAATTGGTTAATATTAGCCTTCAATCACTCCCTTTCGCTGCACTCCAGTCACGCGACACAGAGAGCTAATGCGTTTACTTATGTTACCTGAAGACAAAAGTTTATGTTTAATTTATTAGCGTTATCGAAAGCTGAAAAGTTGAAGCGAACGATTACAGCATTTTTTTTGAAACATTAACGTACTGTTTTGGGTAGCGACCGGGTTGAAACAGCTAATTTCTCCGATGCAGTTTACTGGCGGTTGATTTAATTAGCGGTATTAATGTGACGAGAAGCGCTTTGTCGTTTGAATGCATAACACGCAATTCCTTGAAGAGTCGACACATTTTAGGCGTGACAGTTTAACTGTTACTTGTAAACCGTACTGTTATATTGTCGTTTTTTATCAATAAAAAATCTATTGCATATATTGTTGGTGCTCCTTACATTTTGGTGGGTGCTCCTAACTTTTTGAAATTGGGTGCACCAGTGCTACCAAGTAAAAAAGTTAATTTCGAGCCCTGATATATTATCGAAGCTGCACTTCCCGGGCATATTGTCGGCACAGTAGGGCCTACGTTTACTAACTGCTACATTAGCAGAAGCGTGCCTGTTGGGCGTGCCTGTAAACAGACTGAGCCTGACCGAATTAACTTCTCACACCACCAAAATACCGCGAAGGTTACGCGCCAATTTGCATTTTATTACTATACATACCATTTTTATGATTGGATTAATTAGCAATTGTATTTGATGCAACTTTAGCTATATTTCCATTACTTTTCCAAAACTTATACAAAAAATATGCCCTGACATGTATGATAATGTTCAGGACACCCTTTGAATGCCACATGCTGCAGTATCTCACTCCGAATTAACACACCTCATCTTCCATTTTAACATCACAGCACACAAACATCAAGGCACTTTTTAATGACTGAATGACATCTGTGACATTTAAATTTTTATTTTTTTTACTTGATACATTTCCTATAATTATCGCATTTAATTGTTAGTCCAAATCAAGAACAAATGTTGTTGACTGACTCCAAAACAGCCATCGCCTTTTTTTAGCTTTTAAATCGTGTAAATAAGCACTCTATTCACTTAGTTAAAACAAAGGTCTTTATAACATCATGAACAGAGCCAGTTGCATATAATTATGGATGACAAGGCTGCCCGAAGTGAAATCAGTTGGGTTACTTGGAGCAGTGGTTTTGTTAGGAGCTGTAGTGACTCAGTGAGCTCTTTGGGTTACTTGGAGCAGTGGTTTTGTTAGGAGCTGTAGTGACTCAGTGAGCTCTTTGGGTTACTTGGAGCAGTGGTTTTGTTAGGAGCTGTAGTGACTCAGTGAGCTCTTTGGGTTACTTGGAGCAGTGGTTTTGTTAGGAGCTGTAGTGACTCAGTGAGCACTTTGGGTCACTGGGAGCAGTGGTTTTGTTAGGAGCTGTAGTGACTCAGTGAGCTCTTTGGGTCACTGGGAGCAGTGGTTTTGTTAGTAGCTTTAGTGACTGAACAAGCTCAGTGAGCTGATATTTCATGGCAAATTCAAAACGAGCAAGCAAGCAAGCGAGCTGCAAAAAACAGCTCAGCCTGGGGTGGAAGAATTACATTACATTACATTACAGGCATTATAAAGAAGACAGGTTTGTCAAAATGGTGCCGGACTGACATGGTGTGACTATGTAGAGGTTTCCATTTTCATGTTCATTACCGATATTGTTGTTATCATGGCCTGAAGGCTCAGCTCTTCAGACTATTCCTGGACTAACTATCACCACTCTGCGAAGCACTCCCGATCTGGAATCATTTTTATCACTTAAATCCCCATTTTTCACGCTACACATGTACCTCCTGTGCCACTTTCATGTTGCATGTACCTCTGTCCAGCACTTATTGTACTTTGTGTCATTATTTTAATGTTGTAGCTTCTCATGCCTCCTAGTCATGCCTCCTAGATTGACTCAGCATAGGTTAGGTCAGAGTAATGTTCACTGTGTGAACTGGACTTAATGTGTTCATGTTCAATGTAATAACTGTTACAAAATGAGTAATACACCTTATCGAACCTGTGTTTTGTAGTTGGACCAATGACCTTCGATATGCACTTATTGTTCATCGCCTTGGATAAAAGAGTCTGCCAAATAAATGTAACGTAAATGTAATGTAAATGCAATGTAAATGTAATATAATGATTTTTCTACTAACAGCAATAACAGCATCCTTATAATCGCTGCATGAGTCAAATGTTTGGCCGTGCTAGTGACCTTCTCAAAAGCAAATGAAATTCATTATTGAAATGAGGAATAGCATGCATCTAACAGGTGTGTGACAGATACTTCTTCCATTGGGAGGATGTGACATTGTGAGATTAACTGTCCAGGTGATGCTGCCCAGAGGATTCTTGGCCATAAAGGTGTACTGCCCCGCATTTCTCTGGGTCAGTGCCGCAGAACCGTTGAACTCTGATTGGTCTCTGTACCATGTGACCATGGGAGAGGGGTTCCCCTCAGCTCTGCAGGAGACCAAAGTATCCAGAGATTCACCCTCCCTCAGCTTCACATGGTCCGGGCACTCTGTGATCCTGGGTTTATCTGCAGGTACAGAATATCACCGCAAGAGGGCAATATAGAGCCACAGAATGACTTTGCTGGGGTTTCCACTGTCACATACCATATTTCACACAATCACACCTCCAATAACATGCCAAAGCTATGCAATAACCAGAGTTATAATAAATGTGATATTATGCTGTATGTATACCACAGGCAAACACTAGCAGTTAGAATACAGAAAGATAAGGTGAGCTTGGGAGTACAGTTAGTACTCTGAAGTACATGCTTCTGTATAAGAGTGTAAATGATACCGATTACAATTACAGATCAAGTGAGCTTGCTTGTATTTCTTTCTTGGTTCTTGTTTTAACCCACTACACTAGCTCCACAGGAAGACATCATCACACTTTAGTTCATTTTTAATTCCTTTTTAACACTGACTCCCTAACCAAGAATGACACCATGCCCCACCGATGCAAAAAAACCCTTACAAATAAGAGCAACTGAACATTAGTAAAGTGACCCTAACATACATACACACACACACACACACGCATGCATGCACGCGCACACACACACACGCACGCACGCACACATTCTATTGAAGCTGGCAATTTAAGAGTAACTGTGATTCATTTTCTATAAACGGGTCAACATTAGCTAAGAAGCTGGGTTATCGTCATTAGCTTGCTATTATGAAGCTGGGCTGTGGATGTTAGCTAGCTATCGGTATGTGTACATATTTGTTTAAAAATCATTTTCAAAGAGTTACTTATTGCAATGCTTATTCAAATAATTTTTTTAGAAAATTATTTTCTGGGAACTGGAATTAAAATGTTCAATCACATACAAGTGGTATTTGATTATTTTAATAATAGTTCCTATCTTAAATATTTTTAGTATTATTTTGTAAATATTTCTTACTTTTCAAAAGCATCATTAAATGTATATTTGCTCCAGGTCTGGCGATGCAGTCAAAAGACAATGAGATTTAAATAATGTGATGTAGGAACATGGACACTGGGACATGCATGCAACAGGAAAGCATTGACTTACAGAGAACTTCAATCTCCAGTGTGTGATTGGCTGTTCCGTAGGTGTTCTTGGCTATGAGGGTGTACTGCCCGCCTTGTCTCTTGGTCAGTTGTGTGGAACTGTTGAACTCTGATTGGTCTCTGTACCATGTGACCATGGGAGAGGGGTTCCCCTCAGCTCTGCAGGAGGCCAAAGTATCCAGAGATTCACTCTCCCTCAGCTTCACATGGCCCAGGCACTCTGTGATCCTGGGTTTATCTGCAGGTACAGAATATCACAGCAAGAGGGCGATTTAGAGCCACAGAATGACTTTGCTGGGGCTTCCACTGTCACATAGTATATTTCACACAAGCACACCTCCCATAACATGCCAAAACTATGCAATAACCAGAGTCACAGTGATGCTGGTGGTACAGACAGTGCTAATAGACTCACAGTGCACAGTGATGTTGAGGGGATCAGATTTATATGAAGGTGGGGGTTGTGGTCCTTCAGGTCCCAGTTCCAGCTCTGCCACACAGCTGTACTGCACTCCATCATCAGCGCTGGTGGGTGTGATCAGGACGGTAGAGGACACAGTCACTGGAGTCTTAGTGAGAGCATCATAGGAGGTTTGATTCTCTAATGTTTCCCCTTTATACCACTTCACAGTGAGGTACTGAACAGGAGCGATGTTCTGGACCTCACACCGCAGCTGGTACTGTTTCCCCTCCAGCATTGGGCCTATGTGGTTCATAGCACTGATGAAGACACTGTCTGAAGGCTCTGCAGAAAAGATCATAATTTCTTCTGAATACCATTTGTGATTATAAATACATTATTCATAATGAGTTCAGATATCTTAGGTAGTCTATGAGAGTTATCACATTGAGTTATGTTTCTTTAGCAACAGACAAAAGCAGTCTTCACCATGAAGGCCAACTGCTGCCTCACCTGAGACCAACACAGGAAACTAAAGCCTCTTTTGTCTCACATTAAACAATAGATATAATGGGACTCTACTTCAGCTCTATTAGGAGGAGAGGAAAACTTACTGTACACTGTAATGTTGAGCTCTTTAGCACACTGATCAGGTTCTCCATTGATTAGAAAGTTCCCGAAGCATTTAGGTGATATCTCCCAGTCTGTCAGGGTCTCCAAACTCCAGGTGACAAACTGGACGTTTGATTTCATGTCAACAGATCCCTCTGAAGCCTCCCAGCCGATTCCCTCATGATCTCCTGGAACAGTGCAGTTCACCGATACTGGATCTCCATATCTCACCACCACGGTGGGAGGCTGGATCATCAGTGGACATTCACTAGAATCTGTTAAAATATGAAAATGAAGGATTGTAACTGGGGACTTCCTCAGGACTTCATTATCTTCAGTAATCAGGACAGGAAGTGGCCCGTTTTAACTGGAGTTTAAATACTAATGACTGCTGGGATTTTATTTTATTTTATATGAGAGACAAAAAAAGGAGGAAAGGAATCCCTTCTCTCTGTACTTTCACTTTCTGCTCCGCGTGTAACTTTATTTCCCACTTACTACACATGCAGGACAGGAAAGGGTTCTTCAATGAAAATGCCTGCGCACATGATGCATCAAAATGTATTTAATTTTATAATGCATAAATAAATAAATATATAAAAAGTCCCTGACAAATTCTCCCAACAGAGATTTTTGAATCTAAAGACAATTGCACCTAATGTCCAATACCAGCATCATCTGTTAGTTGAGAGCTTCGGGATAATGAATTATTATTCATTACATAAATGTGATATTATGCTGTATGTATACCACAGGCAAACACTTGCAGTTAGAATACAGAGAGATAAAGTGAGCTTGGAAGCAGAGTTAGTACTCTGAAGTATATGCTTCTGTATAAAAGTGTAAATGATACAGATTACAATTACAGATCAAGTGAGCTTGTTTGTATTTCTTTCTTGGTTCTTGTTTTAACCCACTACACTAGCTCCACAGGAAGACATCATCACACTGTAGTTTATTTTTAAGTCCATTTTAACGTTGACTTCCTAACCAAGAATGACACCATGCCCCACCAATGCAAAAAAAAAAGAAAAAAAAGGCTTACAAATGAGAACTCAATATTAGTAAAGCGACCCACACACACGCACATGTTTTATTGAGGACGCCATTTTAAATAGTAAATGGTTCATTTTCCATAAACTGGCCAAAGTGAGTAAATAAGTGGGGTTACGGTCATTGCCTAGCAAACGGTAGCTATGAAACTGGGTTGTGGATTTTAGCGAGCTACTTGTATTGCCCCCACCCAGTCGATGGAACACTTGAACTACCATACGCTCACCTCCACCCCATCCCATTCCTCTTGACAAACTGCCAGTTTATTTTTGCAGGGGTTTTTTTGTGGAAATTCTCAGGCTGACCCTGGTGTGAACACGCACAGACACCATGCATGCGCAAGAAGATACTCACAGTCATCGCAGACAACGGTCTGCAAGAGCAACAGGATGCCAAGCAGCTGCCCAGATCCCATCGTTTCCACCTTGAAAGACTGAAGGCCGATGACCTGCTTCTGGATTATTAGGGTCGTTTCTGACGGTTCAATCTGGGGATGCGCTCTGGCAGTTGTGCTTCTAGATAATGCAGATCTGACGGTCCTCTAAAAAGATTCAGCAGTCGCTCTCTGATGGAAATGCTTTTCTTGAAGAGACAACGTGCAGCGGAAATCCGGCATCAACTGGTGTCACAGGAAACCACACAGTCGAGCAGAGAAACTGCTACTGTGAAGGGCTTGCTTTTTTCAGAGTCATTACTGCAAACTTTTGGTGAGAACAATTCGATCAGCGAGAACAAGAAGACACACAAAGTTGCTATTCTTCAACCAGCACAATGCTAACACCAGAGATAATCAGAAGAGACTAACACAACAGATTTGTAGATACCTGCTCAGGCTAGAGTGTCAGTGAATTAGCCTCATGTTGGAATGATCAATATACCCAGGCCTCACACTACTAGATATAAAATACCTTGTTTTTGCGGGCAGCCTGGTTCTGCAGTCACACATTGAACAGGGGCTTTTTGAAGAACCAGGTTCTGCTGGAGAAATACTATCAGACCTGGGCTCTGGCCGTAAATGTACTAAAGTTATATATGGACATTGGTTGATGTAAAAAATAAATAAATAAATAAATAAATAAAAACGGGGTTGATTTTTTAAAGAATTCAAGTACACCTGGTTTTTACACTCCATTGCTCTTTAGTGCATAATTCAGCTTCTATGCACAAGCATCCTACCAACACCAAACTTCCCAAATGGGAATGTTAATGAAACTGCATGTGTACAGCATAAATTTAGGAGGTGATGTTTATTTGCAGGGAAGCATAAACCAGGGTTCATACACTTTTTCACCAATGATTTTCAATGACTTTTCCATGACTTCTCCACAACCTTTAACTGAATTCTCATGACCAAAACAAATGACTTTATTTCAGCGGAGCGATTTAAAATTATTTATTGTAACACTAAGTAAAATTAGGTCTGCATCTGAAACATATGGTGCCTCTCTAAAACAAATAAACACCAGACAGACACACTTAGATACATTCTTTCATATTTTAATTCGAATAGTTTAACATTTTGTCAATGTCTCAAACAGGGCTCGAAATTGCGATCATTTTGGTCGCATATGCTCCCAAAATTTAATCTGTGCGACTTCGAAATATAATTGGGAGCATTTGTGCGAGTGCAAATAATTGTTCTGGTGCTACCTTTTTTTTTCTTTTTTCAGTCGAACGTCTCTTCCTCTGTACATTCGCTAGTTAGTACACTTGTGAGCTGACGGTGACCCTTCTAACCAATCGTGAGCTTGACATTCTTACCTTTAATGCTGATTTTAAATTGGTTAATATTAGTCTTCAATCACTCCCTTTTGCAGCACTCCACTGTCACGCGACACAGAGAGCTAATGCGTTTACTTATGTTACCTGAAGACAAAAGTTTATGTTCAATTTATTAGCGTTATCGAAAGCTGAAAAGTTGAAGCGAACGATTACAGCATTTTTTTTGAAACATTAACGTAGTGTTTTAGGTAGCGACCGGGTTGAAACAGCTAATTTCTCCGATGCAGTTTACTGGCGGTTGATTTAATTAGCGGTATTAATGTGACGAGAAGCGCTTTGTCGTTTGAATGCATAATACTCAATTCCTTGAAGAGTCGACACATTTTAGGCGTGACAGTTTAACTGTTACTTGTAAACCGTACTGTTATATTGTCGTTTTTTATCAATAGAAAATCTATTGCATATATTGTTGGTGCTCCTTACATTTTGGTGGGTGCTCCTAACTTTTTGAAATTGGGTGCACCAGTGCTACCAAGTAAAAAAGTTAATTTCGAGCCCTGATATATTATTGAAGCTGCACTTCCCGGGCATATTGTCGGCACAGTAGTGCCTAGGTTTACTAACTGCTACATTAGCAGAAGTGTGCCTGTTGGGCGTGCCTGTAAACAGACTGAGCCAGACCGAATTAACTTCTCACACCACCAAAATACCGCGAAGGTTACGCGCCAATTTACGTTTTATGACTATACATACCATTTTTATGATTGGATTAATTAGCAATTGTATTTGATGCAACTTTAGCTATATTTCCATTACTTTTCCAAAACTTTTCAAAAAATATGGCCTGACATGTATGATAATGTTCATGACACCCTTTCAATGCCACATGCTGCAGTATCTCACTCCGAATTCACACATCTCATCTTCCGTTTTAACATCACAGCACCTAAAAATCAAGGCACTTTTTAATGACTGAATGACATCTGTGACATTTAATTTTTTATTTTTTTTTACTTGATACAATTCCTATAATTATTGCATTTAATTGTTAGTCCAAATCAAGAACAAGTGTTGTTGACTGACTCCAAAACAGCCATCGCCTTTTTTAGCTTTTAAATCCTGTAAATAAGTACTGTATTCACTTAGTTAAAACAAAGGTCTTTATAACATCATGAACAGAGCCAGCTGCATATAATTATGGATGACAAGGCTGCCAGAAGTGAAATTAGTTGGGTTACTTGGAGCAGTGGTTTTGTTAGGAGCTGTAGTGACTCAGTGAGCTCTTTGGGTCACTGGGAGCAGTGGTTTTGTTAGTAGCTTTAGTGACTGAACAAGCTCAGTGAGCTGATATTTCATGGCAAATTCAAAACGAGCAAGCAAGCAAGCGAGCTGCAAAAAACAGCTCAGCCTGGGGTGGAAGAATTACATTACATTACATTACAGGCATTATAAAGAAGACAGGTTTGTCAAAATGGTGCTGGACTGACATGGTGTGACTATGTAGAGGTTTCCATTTTCATGTTCATTACCGGTATCGTGGCCTGAAGGCTCATCTCTTCAGACTATTCCTGGACTATCACCACTCTGCGAAGCACTCCCGATCTGGAATCATTTTTATCACTTAAATCCATTTTTCACGCTACACATGTACCTCCTGTGCCACTTTCATGCTGCATGTACCTCTGTCCAGCACTTATTGTACTTTGTGTCATTATTTTAATGTTGTAGCTTGTCATGCCTCCTAGTCATGCCTCCTAGTTTGACTTAGCATAGGTTAGGTCAGAGTAATGTTCACTGTGTGAACTGGACTTAATGTGTTCATGTTCAATGTAATAACTGTTACAAAATGAGTAATATATCTTATCGAACCTGTGTTTTGTAGTTGGACCAATGACCTTCGATATGCACTTATTGTTCATCGCCTTGGATAAAAGAGTCTGCCAAATAAATGTAACGTAAATGTAATGTAAATGCAATGTAAATGTAATGTAATGATTTTTCTACTAACAGCAATAACAGCATCCTTATAATCGCTGCATGAGTCAAATGTTTGGCCGTGCTAGTGACCTTCTCAAAAGCAAATGAAATTCATTATTGAAATGAGGAATAGCATGCATCTAACAGGTGTGTGACAGATACTTCTTCCATTGGGAGGATGTGGCATTGTGAGATTAACTGTCCAGGTGATGCTGCCCAGAGGATTCTTGGCCATAAAGGTGTACTGCCCCGCATTTCTCTGGGTCAGTGCCGCAGAACCGTTGAACGCTGATTGGTCTCTGTACCATGTGACCATGGGAGAGGGGTTCCCCTCAGCTCTGCAGTAGGCCAAAGTATCCAGAGATTCACCCTCCCTCAGCTTCACATGGTCCGGGCACTCTGTGATCCTGGGTTTATCTGCAGGTACAGAATATCACCGCAAGAGGGCAATATAGAGCCACAGAATGACTTTGCTGGGGTTTCCACTGTCACATACCATATTTCACACAATCACACCTCCAATAACATGCCAAAGCTATGCAATAACCAGAGTTATAATAAATGTGATATTATGCTGTATGTATACCACAGGCAAACACTAGCAGTTAGAATACAGAAAGATAAGGTGAGCTTGGAAGCAAAGTTAGTACTCTGAAGTACATGCTTCTGTATAAGAGTGTAAATGATACAGATTACAATTACAGATCAAGTGAGCTTGCTTGTATTTCTTTCTTGGTTCTTGTTTTAACCCACTACACTAGCTCCACAGGAAAACATCATCACACTTTAGTTCATTTTTAATTCCTTTTTAACACTGACTCCCTAACCAAGAATGACACCATGCCCCACCAATGCAAAAAAACCCTTACAAATAAGAGCAACTGAACATTAGTAAAGTGACCCCAACATACATACACACACGCACACATGCATGCATGCATGCACGCAAACACACACACACACACGCACGCACGCACGCACGCACGCACACATTCTATTGAAGCTGGCAATTTAAGAGTAACTGTGATTCATTTTCCATAAATGGGTCAACATTAGCTAAGAAGCTGGGTTATCGTCATTAGCTTGCTATTATGAAGCTGGGCTGTGGATGTTAGCTAGCTATCGGTATGTGTACATATTTGTTTTAAAATCATTTTCAAAGAGTTACTTATTGCAATGCTTATTCAAATAATTTTAAAGAAAATTATTTTCTGGGAACTGGAATTAAAATGTTCAATCACATACAAGTGGTATTTGATTATTTTAATAATAGTTCCTATCTTAAATATTTTTAGTATTATTTTGTAAATATTTCTTACTTTTCAGAAGCATCATTAAATGTATATTTGCTCCAGGTCTGGCGATGCAGTCAAAAGACAATGAGATTTAAATAATGTGATGTAGGAACATGGACACTGGGACATGCCTGCAACAGGAAAGAACTGACTTACAGAGAATTTCAATCCCCAGTGTGTGATTGGCTGTTCCGTAGGTGTTCTTGGCTTTGAGGGTGTACTGCCCGCCTTGTCTCTTGGTAAGTTGTGTGGAACTGTTGAACTCTGATTGGTCTCTGTACCATGTGACCATGGGAGAGGGGTTCCCCTCAGCTCTGCAGGAGACCAAAGTATCCAGAGATTCACCCTCCCTCAGCTTCACATGGTCCGGGCACTCTGTGATCCTGGGTTTATCTGCAGGTACAGAATATCACAGCAAGAGGGCGATATAGAGCCACAGAATGACTTTGCTGGGGCTTCCACTGTAACATACTATATTTCACACAACCACACCTCCAATAACATGCCAAAACTATGCAATAACCAGAGGATTATTGGCTTCAGAGCTTCAAGATAATATAGGCTTCAGGATAATGAATTATGCTTCATTACATTAGTTTATTTTTAATTCCTTTTTAACACTGACTCCCTAACCAAGAATGACACCATGCCCCACCAATGCAAAAAAAACCCTTACAAATAAGAGCAACTGAACATTAGTAAAGTGACTCCAACATACATACACACACGCACACATGCATGCATGCACGCACACACACACACACGCACGTACACATTCTATTGAAGCTGGCAATTTAAGAGTAACTGTGATTCATTTTCCATAAACGGGTCAACATTAGCTAAGAAGCTGGTTATCGTCATTAGCTTGCTATTATGAAGCTGGGCTGTGGCCGTTAGCTAGCTATCGGTATGTGTACATATTTGTTTAAAAATCATTTTCAAAGAGTTACTTATTGCAATGCTTATTCAAATAATTTTAAAGAAAATTATTTTCTGGGAACTGGAATTAAAATGTTCAATCACATACAAGTGGCATTTGATTATTTTAATAATAGTTCTTATCTTAAATATTTTTAGTATTATTTTGTAAATATTTCTTACTTTTCAAAAGCATCATTAAATGTATATTTGCTCCAGGTCTGGCGATGCAGTCAAAAGACAATGAGATTTAAATAATGTGATATAGGAACATTGACACTGGGACATGCATGCAACAGGAAAGCATTGACTTACAGAGAACTTCAATCTTCAGTGTGTGATTGGCTGTTCCGTAGGTGTTCTTGGCTATGAGGGTGTACTGCCCGCCTTGTCTCTTGGTCAGTTGTGTGGAACTGTTGAACTCTGATTGGTCTCTGTACCATGTGACCATGGGAGAGGGGTTCCCCTCAGCTCTGCAGGAGGCCAAAGTATCCAGAGATTCACCCTCCCTCAGCATCATACGGTCCGGGCACTCTGTGATCCTGGGTTTATCTGCAGGTACAGAATATCACAGAAAGAGGGCGATATAGAGCCACAGAATGACTTTGCTGGGGCTTCCACTGTCACATACTGTATTTCACACAACCACACCTCCAATAACATGCCAAAACTATGCAATAACCAGAGTCACAGTGATGCTGGTGGTACAGACAGTGCTAATAGACTCACAGTGCACAGTGATGTTGAGGGGATCAGATTTATATGAAGGTGGGGGTTGTGGTCCTTCAGGTCCCAGTTCCAGCTCTGCCACACAGCTGTACTGCGCTCCATCATCAGCGCTGGTGGGTGTGATCAGGACGGTAGAGGACACAGTCACTGGAGTCTTAGTGAGAGCATCATAGGAGGTTTGATTCTCTAATGTTTCCCCTTTATACCACTTCACAGTGAGGTACTGAACAGGAGCAATGTTCTGGACCTCACACTGCAGCTGGTACTTTTTCCCCTCCAGCATTGGGCCTGTGTGGTTCACAGCACTGATTAAGACACTGTCTGAAGGCTCTGCAGAAAAGATCATAATTTCTTCTGAATACCATTTGTGATTATAAATACATTATTCATAATGAATTCAGATATCTTAGGTAGTCTATGAGAGTTATCACATTACATTACAGGCATTTAGCAGACACTCTTATCCAGAGCGACTTACACAACTTTTTACATAGCACTTTACATTGTATCCATTTATACAGCTGGATATATACTGAAGCAATGCAGGTTAAGTACCTTGCTCAAGGGTACAACGGCAGTGTCCTTACCCGGGAATCAAACCTGCGACCTTTCGGTTACAAGCGCAGTTCCTTACCCACTGTGCCACACTCCGTCACATTGAGTTATGTTTCTTTAGCAACAGACAAAAGCAGTCTTCACCATGAAGGCCGACTGCTACCTCACCTGAGACCAACACAGGAAACTAAAGCCTCTTTAGCCTCACATTAAACAAGAGATATAATGGGACTCTATACTCTACTATGCGGCGGAGAGGAGAACTTACTGTACACTGTAATATTGAGCTTTTTATCACACTGATCATAGTCTGCATTGATTAGAAAGTTCCCGAAGCATTTAGGTCTTGTCTCCCAGTCTGTCAGGGACTCCAAACTCCAGGTGACAAACTGGCCGTTTGATACCATGTCAACAGATCCCTCTGAAGTTTCCCAGCCGATTCCCTCATGATCTCCTGGAACAGTGCAGTTCACCGATACTGGATCTCCATATCTCACCACCACGGTGGAAGGCTGGATCACCAGTGGACATTCACTAGAATCTGTGAAAATATGAAAAATAAGGATTGTAACTGAGGACTTCCTCAGGACTTCATTATCTTCAGTAATTAGGACAGGAAGTGGCCGGTTTTAACTGGAGTTTAAATACTAATGACTGCTGGGATTTTATCTGTAACATACAACAGTATGAGGGACAAAAAAGGAGGAAAGGAATCCCTTCTCTCTGTACTTTCACTTTCTGTTCCGCATGTAACTATATTTCAAACTTACTACACCTGCAGGACAGGAAAGGGTTCTTCAATTAAAATACCTGCGCACATGATGCATTAAAATGTATTTAACTTTATAACGCATAAATAAATAAATATATAACAAATTCCTGACAAATTCTCCCAACAGAGATTTTTGAATTTAGAGACAATTGTACCTAATGTCCAATACCAGCATCATCTGTTAGTTGAGAGCTTCAGGATAATGAATTATTCTTCATTACATAAATGTGATATTATGCTGTATGTATACCACAGGCAAACACTTGCAATTAGAATACAGAAAGATACGGTGAGCTTGGAAGCAGAGTTAGTACTCTGAAGTACATGCTTCTGTATAAGAGATCACAATTACAGATCAAGTGAGCTTGTTTGTATTTCTCTCTTGGTTCTTGTTTTAACCCACTACACTAGCTCCACAGGAAGACATCATCACACTTTAGTTTATTTTTAAGTCCATTTTAACGTTGACTTCCTAACCAAGAATGACACCATGTCCCGCCAATGCAAAAAAAACCCTTACAAATAAGAGCACCTGAACATTAGTAAAGTGACCCAAACCTACATACACACACACACACACACACATGCATGCACGCACACACACACACACACACGCACGCACGCACGCACACTTTCTATTGAAGCTGGCAATTTAAGAGTAACTGTGATTCATTTTCCATAAATGGGTCAACATTAGCTAAGAAGCTGGGGTATCACATACAAGTGGTATTTGATTATTTTTATTAATAGTATTATTTTGTAAATATTTCTTACTTTTCAAAAGCATCATTAAATGTATATTTGCTCCTGGTCTGGCGATGCAGTCAAAAGACAATGAGATTTAAATAAAGTGACGTAGGAACATGGACACTGGGACATGCATGCGTGTTCATAAGACCTGTGCTACACTGTAATTAAACTGTTAGGCCATATCACGGAAACTGACACTCTGCCCCTAATTTAGATTTTCTACCATGCAATATGTTCTCTCCCAGGCATGATCACGTGGGCAATAAGAACTTTCAGGTCAGAAACTGGTAGAATCTTCATCTGAGGCAGGACGAAATTTCACATTTGAGACTGCTCACCAAATCTGTTTGCCAAGTAAGTTAGGCGCTGCAGGAAACTCTGAAGGCCGTGCATTTGTGCGTTTGCGTTTCCCCACGTTGGAGAAACTTTAGCAGTTGTCACTGTCCTAAGCTTTCTTAAGCAATTAACCTAACTGATATGCCTTATTCAAATAATCTAAATTAAGAGCGATCAAATTGGGATGGCAGGTATACCATCCCGCCAAGTTACGCCTTGGCGGGGGCATGCCCCATACCTATACAGCACCGAGAGTTTGGCACTTTTCAGGGTTCCCCACAGAAATAACCACAACAGCCACAGACACTCAGCTCTTAAAAACATTAAATTCTGTACATTCTGACCCCATTTCAACAGATAACATTTACCGAACATAAGGTACCTAAGATATCACCAAAGTGAATTTTTAGCCCACATTGCAATGTAAAACGAATAATTTACTCCGCGTTACTTACTTCCATTCGTACAAAACATCCGCTCCAAAAGTAAACCGACCATGAGTAGGAACGTACATTTTTTCTGTTCCATATTCAAAAACCTGCGTCTTGTGTCCCCAGTTCAGCGGTCAGTTGTCGTAGTGCCCTCTCAAAGGGAAAATAAAGTAAGCCACCGCCCGTCCGGACTCAGCCGCTTATTTCAGGAAAGGGAAATTCGGATACTTCCCCGTAAACAATGCCTGTAAACGGTAACGCAGAAAGTTAACCCAGCGACAGAGCAGAGAAAAACAATTAGACGGGATGGTACGTGCAGACATTGTGGCCCGGATATTTATGTATTGTGTTTTTACTGAATTGTTTCTGCATGCGTTACATATTAGCGTCCATCGTTGCTTGCTTTTTAATTGTTGTTATTTTAGGTTAAACATTTAGGCTTTTATGTGGCAATACCATTTTTATTTATTTCACTCCCTGTATAGCACTACTTGTTTTCTTACATTAAACTCCAAGCTCTGACCCGGCAAGTGGCCCGATTGCGATAGCTAAGTAACTGCATTTAAATAACAAATAATTGCGTTTATTTCGGGGCTGTAAATGAGGAAACTAAGATGGGTTCCTAATTTATGCGAGGCGGTACAAAAAGTGAGTTTACTGTATATGATGGGCGTGGAATATCTGCTGGTCAAGATTGCAGCATAGACTCCGTAGTCTAGAATAACCGGGCGGCCAGTTTTGTATTATTTATTTATTTATTTAATTTAACGCTGTCTCTGTCCTTTAAATTCAAGTTTCAATTTTATCACGTTATTAAAATTCGTGCACTTGGCCAAGCTCGGATGATCAATACTTAAATATTCAGAAATTGTAAGACTGGATTGATAAATTACACAGAAACCCCGAGAAATAGCCATTCATATCCCATTGAAGAAAAAATGCTCCATCTAGTCTACACATCTCACATCGGTGAGATCAACCAATGCTTCAATACATTTCCTGTAGTGTACTATATGGCAAATGATTCCCTTAGTAAAAGGTTACATATTTTCTTTTGATTAAATTGCATCAATAGGTTAAATAAGTGACACCCTTCCTGCTAAAAGTGTGCCCAACGGGTTCCCGAAACCTAACAATTTGTAGGAAATGCACTGAACATCTGTAACAAAAAGCAGCATAATGTGGGAGTTCCCCAGGACTGGAATTGGGAACTACGCCATCTCCTCCCAAATAGGGCAGTGCCAGTCTCATTTGGGAAGCCTGTTTTACTGGACAGGAAATGCAAATTTAAACAAAACTAGTTGCAAAAGCTACACAGATTGACAGATTAAAAGACAGATCCATATGCGTTAATTCGCTACACCGATGAAGAGGTCAATCAGAAATAAACCATATTTATAATCATTTATTTTAAAAATACATATTAAAGCAAAACAACAATTTACTATTTCAACACTGAACAATGCATTGATATATCTGAAATGTTAAAATACATTTGTTTGAACATTAAACATTAAACATCATCTTTACACAGTGTCACAATTAATGTTTGGGACAAAGGCTCAGTACTCCACCAATTTTATATTTGTAATCAAATAAATGAGCAAAAAGAAATTGAACACACCTGAATAAACAGAATCGCCATTGACACCATTTGTCCCAAACATTATGATGCCCTGAATTGGGAGGACTATTTATTACAAAAAGTTTTGTCATTTCTACACGGTGAAACCAAAATGTATAAAATATGCCCTTAAATAAAAGCTGAGATTGTGCACTTTAACTTGTTTGATCACAAATCTAAAATTGTGGAGTACAGCTCTAAATCAAATTTTTTTTTAAATGTCTTTGTCCCAAACATTATGGCGCTGATTGTACATGTATAATGATACCCTTTTAATGCTAACATATATATCCTAAAGAATAGGCCTATATTGTAGTGCACGATTGGCTGGAGAATATCTGTGGATGGCATGTGATTGTAGGGAATGTGAATGTCTGTACCAGGCATGTGTATAAAGTCAACGTACAAGGTTTGTGACAAGTTTTGCAAAAGACGTGTGCGATTGGCTCAAAGCATTTGCGTTATGAAGTGCGTGATTGGCCTTGGGGACTAGTGTTTCAAACCAAGAGTCTCTGGTTGTTAACACAACCCCCCCTCCCCCCCCCAAATAAAAAAAATAATTCAAATTGGAATTATCTGGCTTAAATTGTAGGGACATGGGGAGCTTTCAGTGTCAACAGCGGAGCCAGGTACCCGGCCGGCCTACAAGACCAGCGTGTAAATTCCTGATTTTACACAAAGAAGGAAAAAAAAAAACTCTCCCTGACTGAGGTCTTTGGCAGCCAGGTAGTCTCCAGCCCCAGCAGTGCTCTGGTGGGCTCAGACGGGTTTGATCATCATGGTGGCTCTTTTGAGGGAGTAGGACCCCCCGTGGAACTGGGTCCAGTACACGCCGTCCTGATAGCGGCTGCGGTAGTGGCCCCCGCGGTACCACACGCCGTTCAGGTTGGAATGGGCGCACATGTGGTACCACCAACCCCCTTTCTGGTAGTGAGCGCAGTTGCCTAGGCAACGGAAAGAGAAGGGGGAACGATGTCAGACTAATACCAGCTAACTGCGTCTGTGTGAGATGGCATGACAGTACGTATTGTTGTGTTGCTTGGGTGTCTGTGAACGTGTGTGCATATATATACAGTACAGGCCGAAAGTATTAGGCCACCAGTGGCTTAAAAAAAAAAATTATGTAGAGAAGAATTTAGTTAATATATGTCCATTTATTAAATAACAAACCATGTGCAGTGTGTGAGGGTGTGCGTGTGAGTGTGGGGGCGGGGGGAGGAGGGTGTGCGTGTGAGTGTCCATACGCGTGCACATATACACATTTACCTGTGTAAGCGTGTGAGGGTGCGCATGTGACTGCACACGTACCTGTGTATGCGTGCGAGCGTGTGCACGTATGACTGTGTAAGCGTATCAGTGTGTGCACACGTACCTGTGTAGGCGTCCCTGTCTCGGTCCAGTGTGGTGAAGGCCCTGTTGTTGTGCCAGGAGAGGGAGTCGCCGGCGCTGCCGTGGTACTGGCCCAGGCGCAGTCGGTACCAGTCGCTCTCGGGCTCCAGGCGGAAGCGGTCGTACTCCGCGAACACCTGCCGGCCCTGCCAGTCCTCCAGCGCCACCCGCAGGCGGTACTCGGCCTGCGTGCTCAGCCAGTACAGGTGCTCCAGACCCAGCCAGTACTCTCCGTTCAGATTCCCAAAGCCTTGCTGCGGGACGGAGGCAGGGCAGCATTACAGACAAGCCCAGGACCAGGCATGACTGCCCACAGCACTACAGAACTGACCTCACAAACACCTACCGCAGAGCCAAGTCTTATTGGTCATAACAGGCTGCTGCACAGAAAGGTGCATATATATATATATATATACAGTATGTATTGTATGCATCTGTATGAATATATATATTATATAAGTACAAATCGTCAACACAAAACAGAATTCCTGACAATACAATAAGGATACAGTAAAAAAAGAAAAACATTACACCACAACAATCCATATATGGTAATACAGTATATAGCATTACAGCATTAGAGCGGAGAGCAGCTTCAGTGGACGGCCTCAGCACTGAAGGATGCTGCAGCTCTGCTGTAACGCAGTCGCCAGCACGCCCACCTTGTACTGATCCCAGGTTCTGAAGAAGTTGACCGAGCCGTCCTGCCTGCGCTGGACGACGGTCCAGCCGCCCTGGACCGGGTCCTGCTCACACCAGGCCTGGATCAGACGGTTGGCGTTGCGGGGACGCAGCAGGTAGATCCCGCTCGTGCTCTCTCCCGACTCCAGAGCGTGCTGGCAGTCCTGCCAGGGACCTGCGGCGACGGGACACACAGTGCGCTCGATGTGACACGCAACATACTACACGCTAAGCGCAACACGCTCAGTGTGACATGTAACACACTACACGCAACTCGCTCAGTGTGACACGCTACACGCTCAGTGTGACACGCTACACGCAACACGCTCAGTGTGACACGCAACACACTACACGCAACACGCTCAGTGTGACACGCTACACGCAACACGCTCAGTGTGACACGCAACACACTACACGCAACACGCTCAGTGTGACACGCAACACACTACACGCTCAGTGTGACACGCTACACACAACACGCAACAGTGTGACACAGCAATGCGCTCTAGGGTGGAAGTGTAGTATAATCGGTAAGGAGCCGGTCTTGTAACCTAAAGGTCACAGGTTCAATTTCCCAGTAGGACACTGCCGTTGTACCCTTGAGCAAGGTACCTAACCAGCATTGCTTCAGTATATATCCTAATCCGGCTGTATAATTGTCGCGTTAGTCGCTCTGGATAAGTGCATCTGCTAAACGCACACTCTATGTGTTGGACGGAGTATGTATGAGAATGTTGTATTAGAATGGTGCATATCATAGGAGGAATGGTTTATATTCTGTAAGACTGGTGTATGTCACGTTAAATATCGGGTTGTGACAGTGATGATAAGGCGTGTGTGTGTGTAGGGGGAATTCTGTTCAGGAGCCAACAAGGTCACACAGTATACAAACGCGTTATCTCTGTGTTTCTGCTGGTCTGTTTACCCAGGAAGAATTCTCCCACAGTCCACAGGACACACGCACGCACATGTAGACACATGTAAGCACACACACATACATACATACACACACACACATGCAATAATGTCAAATATATATTACAGGTCCCGGAGCAATTTCAATATAAAAGGTTACTAAATACATACACAATCATGAGGACTGGATATTTGTCAAAATAGTTGTTTTTGTTCTTATTTTGTGTTTTTTGTCAGTAATCCGCTGACTTTTAACCGAGGTTTAAAGGATTAAGGCATTTTAGATAATTATTTGACCCAGATTTTATACACTCAGACAAGAATGTGCACCCCAACCCCCCCCCCCCCCCCCACACACACACACACACACACACACACACACACACACAGGAGAGATCCTTTAAGGTCACACCTGCACTGTTCTGGGTTTAGCCTGGCGCAGTTTGGCTAAAGCTCTAATGATAGCCTCTCGTGTGCCTTAAAATCATTATCTGTCTGAAGTACCTCCAGTCTGTAACTAGTCCACTCAACTGCATTTAGCATACCGCCCAGCAGGGGGCGGTACTCCAGGCCCCTTGGATAACAGTAATTATATCTCCTACATTAGCCTCTCTCCATCCCTTTGTTTCGTCCCGTTCCTGCTATCTGTCCCTGTTTATGCATTCCTCAGCGAGACTGAGCTCCTAATAGCAGGTCAGTGACATTCTCACTGACAGCATTTTATCTGCAGCGTGAGACAGCACACCCTCTGCACATTTCTCTCACACACAAACACTCGCTCGCACGCACGCACGCACACACTCTGCACATCTCTCTCACACACAAACACTCGCACGGACGCACGCACGCACACACTCTGCACATTTCTCTCACACACAGACACTCGCACGGACGCACGCACGTACGCACACACTCTGCACATCTCTCTCACACACAGACACTCGCACGGACGCACGCACGCACACACTCTGCACATCTCTCTCTCTCACAAACACTCGCTCGCACGCACGCACGCACACACTCTGCACATCTCTCTCACACACAAACACTTGCACGCACGCACGCACTCACATACACGCACGCACGCACACCAGACCTGGGTCAAATACATATTTGTTTTGGATTGGAATACTTTTCTACGCATCACTGATCTTGTCTGGTGTAGTGGAACCAAATACTAAGTACTCTCAAAAAGTGCAAACCCCGCCTTCTGGTCCCATTGGCAGGCTCAGTTACACCAGGCAAGATCAATAGAGCACAGAAATGTATTTGAATCCAAAACAAATACGTATTTGACCCTGGTCTGACCGGAGCACACACACAAACACACACACACACACACACATGCACAGAGTTACTTATGTTGCCGTGGTGACGTGGGTACCTGGGGTTTTAGTGACAGGGTAGCTGCTGAAAGGAGGGTCAGTTGAGGGGTAAGGCCTGGTGGAGGGCGGGTCTTGCTGAGAGAGGGAGGGGCTCTGGTCCCTCTGGATGTCATTGGCTGTCTTTCCTGGTGCTGCGCTGTCACTCTGCGGCTCCTTCGGCTGTGGCAAGGAAGGTGCTGAAGTCACCTGTGCAGCACACAGGTTTACCTGTGGAGAACTCTCCCATAGTGCACAGGACACACAAAGCACCCGCACACGCACACGCACATGCAATTTCACACAGAGACACGCACCATATTTGCAGTCCTCCAACTCTTACAAGGGTGAGAATGCATGTATGTGTGTGTGTGTGTGTGTATGTGAGGGTGCATGCAAATGTGTGTCTACCTGCAGTACAGGGGCAGGGTTGGTGTGTCTGTGTGCGTGTGTACCTGCTGCAGAGGGGCAGGCTGTGTGTGTGTGTGTACCTGCTGCAGAGGGGCGGGCTGTGTGTATGTGTGTGTGTGTGTACCTGCTGCAGAGGGGCGGGCTGTGTGTGTGTGTGTGTGTGTGTGTGTACCTGCTGCAGAGGGGCGGGCTGTGTGTGGCTTTGCTGGCATTGTGCCTCCAGCTGTGTGATCAGCAGGCTCTGGTTGTTCACCAGGGAGGAAAGCGCTTCGTACTTCCTGTCCATCTCTCCGTACCTGGCCGACACCTGCAGCACCTGCACAGAGATGTCCCTCACTCCTGGGGCCAATCAGAGCGCCCACCACTCCCGCCCACACACATAGACCTCCCCAAAAAATACCTGTGACTCATCACCCCTTTCTCAGCCAATGCACACAGGCCTCCCAAAGATACCTGCAAGCAGCACCCCGCCCTTCCCGCAGGTACCTGTAACAGCCCCCCCCCCCCCCCCCCCCCGTAATCACCTGCAGGAGAGCCACTGCCGGTGCCTGTAACAGCGCCCCCTAGAGGTACCTGGGCGGTGGCGTTGAGCAGCAGGTTCTCCAGCCGCCTCTGCTCCAGGGCGTGGTCCTTCTTGTGGATGAGGTCGTGCAGCAGCTGGGCGTAGATCTGCGTGATGCGGCCGCTGATGTCGCCGCTCTCCCTGCGCAGCGCCCGGACCTCCGCCGCCAGCCCCCCGTCCTGCTCCAGGAGCGCCCGCACCCTGTCCAGCTGCTCCTGCTGCCGCCCCACCTGCACCCGCAGGGCGGCCAGCTCCGAGCAGTTGGCCCCCTCCGCCCGCGTGCTCACGCACAGCGCCCCCGTCAGACGCTGCTGGGGCACGATGAAGGTGTAGGAGCAGCGCCCCCCCTTGGGCTCCGGCCGCGACTCCTCCTCCTTCCCCAGCCCAAACCGCACAGACGCCAGGAGCACCAGGACCACTGCCGGGAACCGAGGCTCCATTAAACGCAGCTTCCTCACACGTGCGTGCGCTCAGTGTGTTCAGTGCGCTCAGTGTGTATTCAGTGTGTTCAGTGTGTGTTCAGGGTGTGTTCAGTGTGTTCAGGGTGTGTTCAGTGTGTTCAAGGTGCGTTCAGTGTGTTCAGTGTGTTCAGGGTGTGTTCAGTGTGTTCAGGGTGTGTTCAGGGTGTGTTCAGTGTGTTCAATGTGTTCAGTGTGTTCAAGGTGTATTCAGGGTGTGTTCAGTGTGTGTTCAAGGTGTGTTCAGGGTGTGTTCAGTGTGTTCAATGTGTTCAGTGTGTGTTCAAGGTGTGTTCAGATGCCTGCACACAGCGGCGAGGAGAGACGTTCAGTGCCTTCCCTCCTCCAGCTCCTCTTTCTTCTCCTTTACGCAAAACATTTTAAGAGCCCATTAGAAAATGAAAGAGCAGGAGGACAATGATGTTGGAATTACAGTCTAGACACACAGAGAGTAACTGTCTCTCTCTCACACACACACGCACGCACGCACGCACGCACAAACACACACACACGCACACGCGCACACACACACATGCACGCACGCACGCATGCACACACGCACACGCACGCACACACACGCACACACGGCTTGAACCACAGATGTTCACAGAGGTCTACTCTGAACTGTAAACAGACTTAACAAGACTCTCTGCCTGACTGGAGTTAATTAACAAGTCAACATGAGTTCATGGCCAACTTACACCAATCCCAACTCAAACCACAAACTCTGCTCATTCAGCATCAGCTGCATGAAACCCACGGTCAATACTGCAACTCTGCAGAAACGCAGCCCACTCCACATCTGCACCGACTGCATTAGCAGCCACAATACTAAACAAGTTTGAAAGTCAACATCACCAACCGTAACCCTCAGTACCCTTACCGGATCACCGCCTTCGCTCAACACCAACGTGACCACAGCCGACCAATCACGACCAACTCGGCACCAGAGCACACCTCCGGAATACACCGTTGTGCGCGGCACACAGTCATTCAACCGCAGCCTCACCTCCACAGTAAACCGCAGTCTGACCCCAGCCCACCCTTCAGACCTGAGACCGGTCCTCAGCATGCTCGCACTGCAGCGTTTCTCACAGTGAAAATACCCGGAGACCGCACAACTAAAACCCCACAGGCCCTCCCAGGTCTCACCTCTCCCCCACCCTCGCCGCCCCCCCCCCCCCCCGGTCCGGCTGTCCTCTCCAGGCCCAAAAGCTCTCCTAGACCAGTCCCCACCCTCGGCCGCTGGTGACCGTCCGGTTCCGGTTCAGTGCTGGGTTCTTACCCCTTTCCCCTCGGTGCTCTACTTCGGGACAGTCCTCAGCGGGACAAAGCGGCAGACTGAGCCTCACCCTCAGCAGACAGCACAGCCAGAGGGGGGGGGGGGGGGGGAGGGAGGGAGGGAGGGAGGATCCCCCCCCCCCTTCTTTTAAACAGAGATAATTAGAGACTGCCCTACTGACCCCTCCCCTGGCTCTGGGTTGCCTCATCCTGTCATTCTGCCCCCCTATTTCAGGCCACCCCTCCATTTAACTTGTAACAGACGCAGAGATTTTCGGGTGATGGGTGTTGATACTGTTAGCATAATATTGGTCTGACGTTGGTGGGGGGTGAAACGTATGCTAACTGAACCTAGCGTACCACAGCAGGACGGACATGGCTTCTCACTTCCCCAGACTTGTACAACACGTACCCTTCTGCTTACATAGACTGTCCTTCACCAAAAACGCACGGATAAAATACAACTGGAGGATGGAAGGCGGCCATTTTTGAATCCAAACAGGTTTAAACCGTGTTGGCCTGCATCCATTCAACCCCCCAAAACCTCGGACCCCGGCATCAAGCCCCGAAGCATTCACTCCAGACACACGCGACTACGAGAGTACGACAGCAGGGACACGAGGCGGATTTATTTTAAAAAGCATTTATATTTACAAGTTTTACAGAAAAATACATTTTTTTTTGTTGCAGAAAAACGAAACGCTGCCGTGGTGATCCGCGGCTCCCCGGCGGTCCCGCTGCGGTCAGGGTCAGGGCGGGGGAACCGTTTCGCGGTCGCCCGGGTCAGCGTGCCGCTCGCTCGGGCGCGGTCTGTCATGGCCGCCCTTTCGCCGCGCCCTTTCTCCTCACGCCGGGCCGGGGTTTACCCTTCTGTCCCTTCCACCTCGGCCCCCCCTCCCTCGCCTTCTTCCCCCAAATCTTCTTGCCCCCTTTCCTGTGGGGGGGCCCGTCGCCCCCTCGGCCCTCGGCCGGGCCCCCTGGCCTGAGGCCCCGTGGCCTGGGGCCTCCTGGCCTGGGGCCTCCTGGCCTGGGGCCCTCTGGCCTGGGGCCTCGCTTGCCTTCCTTGCCAGGTTTGGAGGTGCCGTCCCGGGCTGGGCTCCTCCCGGAGGACAGCTTCCTCTTCTTGAAGGGCCTGGGGGGCCTGCCTGGCCCCCTCTTCCTCTGGGATGTGGAGAACATGTCTGTGGATGTGGAGAGGGCGGAGCTTAACACAACCACTCAAAACTACAGACAGACAGACAGACCATGCAAGGCACTCTGGGGCGGTTACCTTCATCTGGCTCCTCCCCCACAGCCTGTCTGTAATAATCCGCCTCATCCTCGGAGTGCTCAGCCGCAGGCTGGCCCTCCTGCATCCCAGGATCCTCCACTTCACTGTCATCGGTCTCCCCCGCTTGGTCCTGCTGCTTCCTCTTTATGCCCGCCAGACTCTTCTTGCTATCACCAAGGAGACAAACACCACAATCACCCTTCAAAGCTTGCTCTTGTGGATACTGGACGTACATATATGGGTCTCTGCAAGTGCGCACAGGTGTGTGAGTGTGTGTGCGTGTTGTTCCCCAGCAACAGTGAGAGGAACTGGACCCCTCCCCCTCCCCCTCCCCCTCCCCCTCCCCCTCTCCCTCTCCCTCATACCGGTTCTCCTCTCGTTTCTCCTTCTTCTGAGCGACGTTCTGCTCCTGTTTCCTCTTGCGCTCCTCCTTGCGTTTGAGCTCCGCCTCCTTCCTGATCAGGATCTCCTGCAGCTCCTCCTCCGTCTTCGAGACTGCACACGGCGGGAAGGGGCGTCAGTTACCACGGGAACGCCACGCGCTCACAGGCCCACAAAGGTGACCAGGACGGGGCGTGTCAGTAAGCGTTTACTTTATTCAAAAAGACATCACTGAGCGTCAGCAATGAACATGTCATCACGCACACCCACGAACAGGAAGGGGACAGGCTGGGGGGGGGGGGTGGGGTACTTACTGATGGCGTGGTACAGGATGCTGCCCTCCCCCATGCCCTCCTCGATCTTCACCAACCGCAGCGTCATCCTCGGCCCGATCTGCCAATCACACACAGGGAAACGGCATCTCGTCATCTCCCCCGGCAACGCTCACGCTGACGCACAACCGCGCGCACACACGGGCACATCAGAAAGCGTTTACTTCCTAAAAGTGCATCAGGGTACTCAGCCTAGAATGCGGTCATCAAATGAGCCTCCCCCTACCCCTCTCCCGCCCCCCCCCCCCCCCCCCCCCACCACGTGCCCGTCGCCACGGTTACCTCAGTCAGCCGCACGGCGCTCTGCTGTGACCTCATGTTGCCACGCCCGGAGTAGACCTGCGGCAGCTCCGTGATGTTGTGCTCCCCGTCCTGCTCCGCCTCGCTCTCCGACAGGTTGGCCCCTCTGCGGGTGAAGCAGGTCATCAGACAAGCACAGGCACTGCTGCGTGACAGGTGCTGAAGGTTTTAAAAGCAGCTCAGCTAACACATCTGAAGCCACTTCAAGGCTTACCAGACGGTCAGCTCCATGTCCATTATTCGACTGAAGCCAAATTATTCCAAATTGTTTCCAATCTGCAAGGGTACTTATAAAGAGGAGTGACTAGGAGCAAAAATGTAAATAGATGTTCTGCCCTAGGCCAGAACTCTTCACAAATATTTATAAGCATATGCAGCCATCAGAAGTTCCAAAATCCCAACAAACCACACGCCCGCCAAAGGCTGAAATAACAACTTCAAACTATGTGGTGAGATCAGACTCCAAATCTAATTTTGCCAATCAGCGAGGAAACACGCTGTGGGAACGTTCAGCTTGTAACTCCTGGGGGAGGAGAGAGGAGCCGGGGGGCCGTACTTGAGAAGCAGCTCGCTGATGTCATCCAGCTTGCTCATGTTGGGGAAGCGCTCCTGCATCAGCTTCTTCACCCCACGGCTCATGCCCACGGGCACCACCTTCACGCTACTGCAGGGGAGAGAGGAGGGGTCAGAGAGCTCCAGAGGCATGCTGGGAAGGGGGTCAGAGAGCTCCAGAGGCATGCTGGGAAGGGGGTCAGAGAGCTCCACAGAGGCATGCTGGGAAGGGGGTCAGAGAGCTCCAGAGGCATGCTGGGAAGGGGGTCAGAGAGCTCCACAGAGGCATGCTGGGAAGGGGGTCAGAGAGCTCCACAGAGGCATGCTGGGAAGGGGGTCAGAGGGCTCCAGAGGCATGCTGGGAAGGGGGTCAGAGAGCTCCACAGAGGCATGCTGGGAAAGGGGTCAGAGAGCTCCACAGAGGCATGCTGGGAAGGGGGTCAGAGAGCTCCACAGAGGCATGCTGGGAAGGGGGTCAGAGAGCTCCACAGAGGCATGCTGGGAAGGGGGGTCAGTGAGCTCCACAACAAGGCATGCTGGGAAGGGGGTCAGTGAGCTCCACAACAAGGCATGCTGGGAAGGGGGGGGGGGGCCCTGTGAGCAAGGGAGGGTGCATCAGTGCGTTTACTTTGAACTGAAATCATTGTGTTCAGATTTCAAGCTGTCATCATCTGCACCCAACCCTCCATAGATCAGCGACGGCATTCAGAAAATCAAAGCGCAAAATAAAATAAAAAATTGTTTTAACATCAATTCATGTAGACAAGCACAAAATGGTGACTTACTAATGTCGGAAATCTACTTCTTGAGACAGGGGGTCATAGTTAACCAGCACACATCTTTTGATGGAGTTGAGGTTCACCTAAAGAGGGGAAAAAAAAACAAAGTAGGTTGACTGCATCTGGGGGGTTTTCAAATGAGCTGGACAGCTGTTAACAGCACTGAACACAAACATTAACAGAGCTCTGACGGCGGATATGGTTACTGAGGTAAATGGGACTGAGCACATCAGTGACCTCATAGGTCATGGAACAGTGGAATGGAGTGGAGGATTCTAGGAGATCAGAAAGCGTTTACTTTGATCGATCACAGATGACCTCAGCAGACTATACTTTCATCATTTGCACAGAATCCACCCTCAAGCCTCGGACTTCCCCCCCACCCCATCCCGCACAGTTACACACACCTTGTGCACATTGATAGAGGGGAACATGTTCTGGAACATGGTGGCCATCAGCTTGACCTGCAGACCCTCCACGCCAAAGTTATTGAGCACAAGCAACGGGTGGTGTGAGAACTGGTGCTGGTGCATCCTGTGCTTCTTCAAGGAGGAGACTACATCCTTGACCAGGGAGTACTGAGAAAGAGAAGGGGGGAGGGAGAACAAGGGAAGGGAAGAGAGAAGAGAAAGGGAGTGGGGATAGAGGGAACAAAGTAAGATCCATGTCTCTGGTTGCGACGTTTTAACAAATGCATTTAGCAGCATTTATTTCAAATGATGATTCAGAAACATAAGTATTTACCCATCATGCCAAAAAAGAAAGTTTGCAGTTCAGCACGTACTTAATGAGTGGGCTTTAAATTGTAAGTTATGAGGACGCCTTTCCTGTGGGGGGGGGGGGGGGGGGGCGCATCAGTGCGTTTACTTTAAACAGAAATCACTTCACAGTCAGGACAAACGCTGTCATCATCTGCACCCACGCACTCCCAACAACCAATCACAATCCACCCTGCAGCCATACACAGGGTGTCGACCCACATCACACAAATACCAGCATTAACAGGACTGACCTTCACCACTCTGAAATGCAGCATTGGACCTTTGGGAAGTCGAGCCAGGCGCTAAAGGCAGAGGGGAGAACAACGTTACTGACCCATGCTGGTGATGCAATCTGACAGAGCCAGGAACAGCATCCTGAATCATCGCCAATAACACACACATGTACAACTTAAATTACTATGCACACAGCAACAAGCTGTGCTTCATGTCATCAATCTGTAAGACGGGTAATGACCATGTGTTTGTGTGAATTGCGTTAAGGTTATGGGTACTAACTGTGTGGTCACTGCCGGGTTTAAAGGTACAGAGTACGCTGGGGGTTCTGAGTATTGACCATATTGACCATATGTAAATACTGACCATGTTGATGCTGCTGGGCGTCTTTGTGAAGACGAGGAAGTGTGTGATGCCCAGGGGCCCCGCCACAGCCACAAAATCCTTCAGCACATTCTTCTTCCTCACCTACAGAGTGACAGAGGTGTAAGTACTCCCCCCTCAACAACAAATCTATTTTTCTTACACGCAAAAAAAAAAAAAAAGCAGCTTACTGAACAAGCCGTTCCACAAAGCAAATCCTTCTGTGCCCACCTAAGGCAATGGAATCCCCACTGCTTCTCGGTCAACACCAGAACCAATTAAATGGTTTTTCTTTTTTTTTTTTATTAGTGAAAAAATAATTTTAAAAACTGGCAAACCGGCTCTGGATCACTTGATTGTTTTTCGCAGGCAAAACTGGCCAATTATGAATCTGGGACTACAATCGCCGTATGCTAGGCCACTATAAATGCGCTACCTTGAGGGACTCTGCTGTAAACGGCTCCATCACGCGGCGCATGTCCTGCACAAGCTGCGCGACATTCTTGCCGATCTGGCCTCGGTGAAACACGAAGGAGTGCGGCACCGTGCTGTAGTCCTCCTGCGCCACGTGCGCCGCGTTCACGCGCGCCTTCTTCTGGTTCTTCGTCTGAAAGTTGGAAAACGTAGCACGACTATTAACCGTCACATACTCTTTACCACATAACGACCAATACCACAAAAATATCAAATCTTGAGTTTACATAACCGGATCATGTTATGTAAACGGTGCGGTGGTTCACCCGGGCTCGAACCGGTCGCATTAAATTAGGGCCAAGTTAGCAGAGTACATATCAAATAAATAATCATGAGAGTATAATGACTTTGATGCATCAGTAAGTTTTTTTTCACGCATGGGTATTTGGATATTCTCAATAAAACATCATTTGCACCCGCACAACTCAAATGATTATATCGTTAGCAACGAGACCCAAAACGGGCTAGTTTAGTGAGCAGGCCACGTGGCTGGGTCAGTTAACCAAGTTAAGTGCAAAAGCACGTTATCCGTTTTTTATTAATACAGTCAGTTATTTACAGAGCTAGATTTTGCTCGTCTTTCCACTTTTTTCCAAATACAAAGGGATTACACGAGTTAACCTGCCAATTTACATAGGTCTAAAGCTAGCTCAGATTAAAAGGAGCGAAATTTAAATTAAAACACTCACCTTCGTTTTCCCCATGACAATTTAGGAAATCAGCGCGTAACAATAACATGAAAATTGATGGCTGTTGTGCGAACTGATGCTATTCTGTTTAAGTTACAAGAACGCAGTAAAACGCTGCATCGAGACGTGCGGCCATGCTGCCCAACCTTATACTTGTACTGCGCATGCGCGTATCTAAGACGTTACACTAAAGGAAACTCGTGGGATACACGACACGGGTGTATCTGGTTCCTTAACCAATTTAAGATACATTACGTGACAGAAATGTTCTTCAGGATGCCAGTTCTGCCCATAGACCGTATAAAAATAGGTTCTGCCACCAGAAGGCAGAAGGGTATAGAGGGGCAATGAGTCTAAACAAAAAAGAAAACTCGAAGAAAATATTAAGAAAATATGTGTTGTGCTTATAGACTGTAGAAAAAAAGCTTCTGTCATTTTCAAAAAATAAAACAAAAATACACAAAAAACAAACAATAATGTCACGAATACTATGACCAGAATACAATGGTGTAAACTAAATTTAAAAAGTGTGCAATCGATTGCCATGTTGTGTCTCAAATTCAATGATTAAACATCCGGGCTGCAGCCGGACTCTTTTGGGTCCACTTTGCCCACTTAGCCACTTTTAGTCTTGGTGCACTGGGCCATCCAAGCCGCGCAGTGTCGCTGTGAAAAATACGACTTCATGTATTTTCCTCTCAAGCTTCCTGCTGTTCTCTTAATAATCGCGTCTTTCTGCGCGCTGAACGACGGGGCAGGATGCCGTCTGTTGAATACGACGAGTGAGTCCTATTGATAAAATAACTTTTTTTTTTTCCTAACTAGGCTAAATAAACCAGTTTTTTTCTACCAGGTCTTTGGTCTGTTGTGTCATCTGTTTATTTCTCTTTTTAGTTCCAAGCCCAGCTGGGCCGATCAGGTTGAGGAGGAAGGCGATGAAGGTACGTTGAAAAGGCCCAAAAACTGCGTTAGCTACACGTGTTCGGGGTTAAAATGCATCAAATGGCCAACGATAATGCTCATGTTTTGGCTTGTTATCTAACGTTAATGTTAATTTTCGTTTCCAGGATTTTGGGTTGCTTAGCCTGAGATTGTGCCATAAAATAGGGTGCTGGAATAATAAGGTTGCGCGCTATTTGGCTAGCTTCTGGCAAGTTGGCTACATAGCTGGCTATTTAGCTACTGTATGAATTATGACTTTTAGTGAGCTAATGGCTGGTTTACTTCGTAGAGCGTAGGTCCGCGCTCTACTTAATGGCATTGACAGCATTAGCTATTAATTTTCCTCGCCCAAGTTTTGTTCTGTAGCCTTGCAGCTTGTAACGTTAGCATATTGTTTTGCAGTTTCCCGTCACTTAAGTATTTCCCAAGTATACGCTACGGCTGGATATTTAGAGAGATACTGTATTTGGGTAAAGCTGGGGATGTAGGACTTGTCATCAAATGGAGGACACCGTCACAATATCATGATACTGAATTGATTACTGTTGAGATTTAAGGAATGGTCCACATCAGTTTGATGACCGTGCATGAAGCTGTTAAATCTGTATGCGTATCAATGGACGGACCATAGGGGAATCGCTGTATTGCTGTAACCTGAGCGAATGTGCACTGCGAGCCAATTATCACTGACCGTGCTCTTTTGTCTTCTCCGTGTCCTTTTCACAGGAACTCTTCCGTCGCCCAAAGAAACTATAAAAGGCAACATTAAAACTGTCACGGAGTACAAGATTGATGACGATGGCAAGAAGAGCAAGGTGACTTAATGTGTTCCATACAAAGAAATACAAGTTATATTTTTTCAAATATGCGACTGTCAGACAGACTGGAGATGGTGTCTAAGCATGTGCTTCTCTCTCTCGCCTGGGACAGATCATCCGCACCTTTAAAATTGAGACAAGAAAAGCTTCCAAGGCTGTGGCCAGGAGAAAGGTTTGTTGAGCCCTTGTTCTGTGGTTTAATTGAGGTTTTGATTTAAAGGATCACCTCTTGACCTTCTTTTTTTGGTGTGCTTCACGTCTTCCATCAGAACTGGAAGAAGTTTGGCAATTCTGAGTTTGACGCCCCAGGCCCCAATGTTGCTACCACAACCGTCAGCGATGACGTCTACATGACTTTCATCTCCAGCAAAGAGGTTAGACTGTTGCGCACACGTGCACGTGGGTGCTCGTATAGTAGTATGTGTCCGTGTGAATGCATAAGCACAAGTCTATTGGTGCTTTGATGTGTGCGTGAACTTGCACGCGCGTGTGCGGGCACACGGGTGTGCAACGGCTCTCTCTCTTTTCTCGCTCAGGATTTGAACGCGCAGGACCAGGAGGAGGACCCCATGAACAAGCTGAAGGGGCAGAAGATCGTGTCCTGCCGCATCTGCAAGGGAGACCACTGGACCACGCGCTGCCCCTACAAGGACACGCTGGGGCCCATGCAGAAGGAGCTGGCCGAGCAGCTGGGCCTGTCCACGGGGGACAAGGAGAAGGCCGCAGGTACGCCCTGCCCCTCCCGCGCCCGTCCTCCTCGCACTCCTCCCCCCCGGAGGCGCTGGGTGGAGTTAACGTTCCGGAAAGGTGGCCGTTTGATTGGTTGTGCCTGGGTGTTGGGGGGACAGGCTGATTGATTAGTTGTGTCTGATTGTTTCAGAGCCCGAGCCGGCGGCGCCTGCGCAGAGCAAGACCGGGAAGTACGTCCCGCCCAGCCTGAGAGACGGGGGCACGCGGAGGGGCGAGTCCATGCAGCCCAACCGCAGAGGTGCGCCTGTCCGCGCGCCGCCTTGGCGTTCACGAGCGTCCGTCCGCCTCTGTGGCGCGGTCCGGTTTCACTGACCGCTTATCTCTGCCCCTCCCCCATCCCCAGCCGATGACAACGCCACGATCCGCGTGACCAACCTGTCGGAGGACACGCGCGAGACGGACCTGCAGGAGCTCTTCAGGCCCTTCGGCTCCATCTCCCGCATCTACCTGGCCAAGGACAAGAACACGGGCCAGTCCAAGGTGAGCGCAGAGGGGCATTGTGGGTCGGCGCAGGGTGGGAGTAGGGGAGCACGGGCCAGTTTTAAAGTGAGAAAGAGGGGCATTATGGGTGGCAGCAGGGAGGCACGGGCCAGTTTTAAAGTGAGGAAGAGGCATTATGGGACGGTGCAGAGGGGCATTATGGGTCAGCGCAGGGGAGTACAGGCCAGTTTTAGAGTGCGGAAGGGTTTTTGCTTGTGGTGTGATCATATGGCAGTTCCCTCACCCTGTGGATCTCCCCCTCCACCCCTCCACCCCTCCTCCAGGGCTTTGCCTTCATCAGTTTCCACCGCCGTGAGGACGCGGCCAGAGCCATCGCTGGGGTCTCTGGGTTCGGCTATGATCACCTGATCCTCAACGTGGAGTGGGCCAAGTGAGTATTGGGGCTTTTGCTAAATATGTTAATATCAAGGGGGGGGGGGGGGGAGTAAAGGTGTGTAGTTTTCTCAGCAAGGTAAAGAGTACACCATGTGAATATACGGGAGAGGGCTAAATTAGTGGGCCAGTTGGGGGGAGGGGGCATGGTTTGTGCACTGACTGGAGTGTGTAGATTTTTTGAATTTTTAAAAAGTAACATTTAATTTTGTTTCCAGACCTTCAAACAACTAATGAAAATTCCAACTGTAATATTCCCAGAAGGGGACAGAAGCAACTTCTCCAATGAATGTGTAATCCGTATCTTAATAAAGCTTGTGTTCACAATCTGCCTGTGCTGCGTGTCCTGATATGACTGATGCTGTGGGGGGGAAAAAACCAAACCTGTTATTTTTAGTCGGCACGTGAAACTCAATCGTCTTTAACCATAGAATGCAGATTTGTAAAGGAAGACAATCACTTTGACCACCAGTGTGTGTAGCACCAGTTTAGGGGATGCACTGCAGCTGCGTATGTATGGAAGACAGAATGCTGCTCGGTGCGCCCAATTCCATTTGGAGTGCTATGGCTTTAGTGCACGAGGGCTGATGCGTTTCACAATTTTGTGCTCTTATTTAAGAATGTTGGTTCAGCCTCTCAAGTGGACTCAAGCTGATGACTCAGCATTTTTTTGTGTATGCAAAGGCACCAGATGAACTCAGACCACCTCAGGAGGTAGCCTTGGCACGGTTTGTTTGTGGTCCTTTTTGAAGGCCACTTAAGTGTTAACGCTCACGATACTACATTGATTCTACGCAGCTGCAGTGACTTCCGAGCGTTCCCGGCTAAAAATAAACGAGTGGCTGCTGGTGGTGGGGTCAGAAGAAACCTGTGCTCTTTGCATCAGCTTCCTCAAAACGACGCACAACCGAATGACACACATCTGCAGAGGCCATCGTATAACTTCCTCAATCAGGGGTTTACACAAGCGGTACACGAGTACGCAGTAACAGCAAAAAGACGAAAACGCAAAGCAATTTTACGTGAACGTTGCAAATGCCGACCTATTCTTAGGTACGCGTTCGGTTAGGACATAAAAGCCGCTGTGCATTTTTAAAATCATGTTGCTGTTAATGTGTGCCAATTATGCCAACCCCTACCCATAATCCAGTGTGTCAGGAGTGGGGTCTGAGTTCTGAACGAGCTGTTGTGTGAACGAGCGGTCCGAGATCTGAGTACTTGCGTGGACCAGAAAGAGCTGAGCCCCGTTTCGAGTCGACTTAAAATGCGAAAACACCCTGAACTCAATCATCCATTGATCTGACATTTGTGCAAGCTGCAGAGTGAAAGTGTATCCTGAAGATTTTCCTGCGCTCAAGCACAGGAGGGAACAGCGTAGTTTTAGTCCTCAGAGCTCGGACGAAGGAGACTGGGTTGGAACAGAGGCCAGCAGGGCAGCCCAGCGCTGTCCTAGAGCCACACGGTCTGTGGACCTGTGTCATTTAAAAGCAGCTCGTCAGTTAAAATGGTCCCGGTATCTGTGTGACGTGAAACGCGGGCAGTTACGAAGTGTGGAGACCAAGCAGCTGCGCTGTGGCTCTGCAGGCCCAGGTCCGATACCCGCCAAGCCAACGTTCCGTTCCCGTGAACGTCCTCCGAGGAGCGTTTGCAAAATGTAGCGAATGTTCGGAGCGAACTTCTGTTCAACATCCGAGCGTTCGAAAAAGGCAACACTCAGGACGAGCCCGGACAAACTCACGCCGGCCACAGTGCCGTTATTCCATAAGAGCTTTATTTGAAATATTACACCATATAAAAACTACATACATTTCATTCCACTTGCAGGAAGTGTACATTTTCGCAGACACATAAAAGTTAAAATCACAATTAAAAAAAAAAAAAAAAATTATTTTTAAAGGCAATGATACACAGAATGGCACTGCACGGACTGTCCGTATGAATGATAAGCTGACTGCTCACTGAACAGCAATCGCCTGTGACGACATCCAGCCAATCACAGCCCAGGGGAGGGGAGGGGCTGGGCTGGTGGGTGGGGCTAATCTGACACCTCCATCTTGTCCTGCTTCACTGGCTCTGAGGGGGAAGAGGGGGTGGGGTAAGAGTTACCAAACCGAATGGACAGAGAAAATGTGTCATCAGTAGGGCCATGAGCATTTCCTGACCATTATCACCACTTCCTTTAAAAACCTGTAGCTCACCAAAAGGTTGACAGCTTTCTGGTACCACCTAAGCAAATTTAATTTTCTTTTTTTTTTTTTGTTGTCATTTTTCAGTTTGAGAAGGAGCTTTGGGGGGGGGGACTTACCTGTAGCATTCTCCTTCATCTTCTCCACCACACACGTCTTTATCTCCAGGCCAATGGCCCTTGACAGGGGCGGGGGCACTGCATTGCCAACCTATGATAATCAGAATGGGGGGGGGGGGGGGGGGGGGTGAGGGTGAGATGAAGTCACCTGTGCAGGAGGGGGGGGGGGGGGCTTATAGAATGTCAGAGGCATGGCGGAGTGGGGCGGGGGGGCGGGGCACACTCACCTGTCTGTGTTTGTCCAGGATGTTCCCAAAGAAGCGGTAGGTGTCGGGGAAGCCCTGTGACCGAGCGCACTCTCTCACGCTGACCACGCGGTGCTGCTCGGGGTGCAGGACACGCCCCTGTGAACACAACAAACGCACACCGATCAGCCCGTCTCTTCCTCCTCTTCCTCCTCCTCCTCCTCCCCCTCCCCCTAGCTGCCTACACACACACACACACACCAACCAGCTGGTATCCTCCAAGCTGCCTACGCGCACGCTAGCTCATAATCGACAAAAACACACGCCTGTACAAGCCCATTACTGAGCGGCACGCGCACGCACACACACACACACACCTGTACAAGCCCATTACCGAGCGGCACGCACGCACACACACACACACACACCTGTAAAAGCCCGTTACAGAGCAGCACACACACACACACACGCACCTGTTTGCCCATGGGCTCGGGGTTGGTGACGGTGGTGCTGAAGAAGCCGTCCCACTCCAGGCGGCCGTAGAGCCCGGCCCAGTGGTTGTGCCGGTTGCCGGTGTGGGGCAGGCACCAGGGGATGAGCGTGTTGAACTGCCGGTCCGCCGGGTCGCACGGCTTCCCTGCGTCACGATCAGCACCGCGTCAGAACCCAGCAACAGTTACACGGCAACAGTACATGGCAACAGACTTTTTACTAATTGGCATGGTTTAAAAAAATAATAATAAAATGCAGCTGTGACTTCAGCCCACTGCTGGTACTGATCTATGTGGGCCGTCCCAGTGATGCAGACTGATCACTGTACACACAGACAGCAGACCCACAGACAGGCAGACCCACACACCCACACACCCAGACAGACAGACAGAGACACAGACAGGCAGACCCACACACCCACAGCAGACCCACACACAGGCAGACAGGCAGACCCACACACCCACAGCAGACCCACACACAGGCAGACAGGCAGACCCACACACAGGCAGGCAGACAGACAGACACAGACAGCAGACCCACAGACAGGCAGACCCACACACAGACAGGCAGACACAGGCAGACCCACCCCCAGCACAGGCGCAGACGCCCCGCAGTGCCCCGGTGCTGCTCCGCCCGTTCTTCTTGTCGGAGTGGGTGTAGCGGAGCTTCTTGGTGGCGGTGCCGTCCCGCAGCCGCACCTCGATGTTGGGCAGGTCCCGCCAGTCGGACCCGGGGGCCAGGGGCACGTGCCTCATCCTGGCCGCCACCAGGGCGCTCATGTCCTGCAGGCAGAGGGGGGGGGGAGGAGTAAGCACCGCCCCCTAAAATGCTCCCACCCTGACCCCGCCCCCCTTTCCTCTCTCTCTAACCCCGCCCCCCTCACCTTGCAGATGTGGTCGCGCAGGATTGGCTGGTACTGGGCCCCGCGGATCTGCCTCTGGAACCAGGACTGCGGCTCCCCGTTGTAGGAGATCTCCAGGGCCGAGGCGCCGTTTCGGATCTCCGGCAGGTCGGACATGGTGTCCCGCACGGTGATGGTCCGGTACACCCCCCCGTTACCCCTGGGGGCAGGAAGGGCACGAGCATTCAGGCACAGCACAACAGGGCAGCTGTGACCCAACTGCACCAGCACGGGTGATTTTGATCTTAAATCCAGAACGAATTTAAATAATCCCATAATCCCTCGCTTGTGGATCCCGGGCCCTGCACCCCAAGCGGTTCAGAAAGCCTGATTGGCCCAGGAGCGGGGGCGATGGCTCAAGGCCGGAGCCGAGCGGTCAGGAGCGGGTGGGCGGGGGGGGGGGGCGGGCGGGGCTGGGTCACCTGGTCACGTTGCTGACGTATCTCTTCTCGTCCACCACCACGCTGAGGGAGCAGGCTCGGGGGGCGAACACGTGCAGGGGCTCGGGGTAACGGGGCAGCTTCTCGCCCGGGGCGGCCGCCAGGATGATGGCCCTGCGTCGGGTCTGGGCCACGCCGTACTGCCCCGCCTGCAGGGGGAGACACCAGCCGTCACACCTGGCTTAGCCTCGGCCGAGTTTAACCTCACTGACTTAAGGCACACTGTTCACCCCGAGCTCGTTCTCCCACACTGATATTCTGATTTAATCTCCCACAGACACACACCCAAACAATCACACCACACACACACACACACACACACACTGAGCTCAATCTCTCGCAGACACACACCCAAACAATCTAACCACACACAGACACACACAGAGCTTTATCTCTCGCAGACACACACCCAAACAATCACACCACACACACACACTCCCTGAGCTTGTTCTCAGATATTCTGAGTTAATCTCCTATAGACACACACCCAAACAATCACACCACATACACACACACATTTTCTGAGCTCAATCTCACTTAGACACACCCAAACAATCTAACCACACACACACACACACACACACACACACACACTGAGCTCGTTTTCATCTAGTCTCTCCTAGACACCCAAACCATCAAAGCACACACCCCCCTAAACACACACACACACACCCCCATCTGAGGCCTGGAGGCGGCAGAGGGCTCACCTGCAGCACTCCGAAGGTGCACTGGTAGCCCATGCGCACCAGGCAGCGCAGCGTGAGCTTCAGCACCATGGAGCGCTTGAAGGACACAAAGTTGCGCACGTTCTCCAGCAGGAAGAACTTGGGCCGGTAGTAGTCGCAGTAGCTGCAACCAAACACAGAGAGAACACGTCCAACACTCCACCACGGACCTCACACATGGAGCGACCGAGTCACAGCACCGCCCTCCATTTTACTGTTCCCCCGACTGGCCGATGCAACGGCCAATTACGAAGCCCCGTGGAACCCTAGCCAGTCAGTGTCATGGTATTTAACTCCAGCCCACTGTGCAAAGTGCTGCACGCCTAGAACCAGCGCAACTGTACAACACCCAGCGAGCCACAGCACCAAGAGTTCAATGAAAATCACTGCAGTCGGCATTACATTACAGAGCAGACTGCACGGCATTTATCAGACACTCTTACCCAGAGAAACTTACACCACTCAGTCTCTACAATCCCCTTATGCAGCGGGACATGTACTAAATCAATTCAGACAAGTGCCATGCTTAAGGGAGCAGCGGCTGTGCACCCGGGTCTGGGACTCGAACCCGCAACCTCGCACTCGCAGCCTGCACACACCGCACACCGTCATGTCACACTGCCACCCAAGTGCATTCGCAGATGAGGGAGGCGAGGGCCGGGCGGCAGCGGGAACGGGGCGACGGCGGGGACGGCGGGGCGGGGGAGTGCGCTCACCTGAGGTAGGACACCACCAGCGAGTTCTTGAACTTGGAGTAGGTGCGGGAGTTGAAGCGGTTCATGCCGCTGAAGCCCTGGCAGGGCGGACCGCCGCACAGCATCTCCACGTCGCCCTTCTGCGGCAGCTTCTGGCCCAGCGAGTTGGTCTGCTCGCCGCCCATCACCAGCTTCAGCAGCACGTTGCAGTCCTCGGTGAACACGGTGGTGCCGGGGTTGTTCAGCCGGAAGGCCTGCGCAGCCGGGTCCCACATCTCTATGGCCCACAGCGTCTCCGAGATGCCTGAGAGAGAGAGAGACGCGTTACACACACACACACACACACATCTCTATGGCCCACAGCGTCTCCGAGATGCCTGAGAGAGAGAGACGCGTTACACACACACACACACACACACACACACATCTCTATGGCCCACAGCGTCTCCGAGATGCCTGAGAGAGAGAGAGAGAGAGAGAGAGAGAGACGCGTTACACACACACACATCTCTATGGCCCACAGCGTCTCCGAGATGCCTGAGAGAGAGAGACGCGTTATACACACACACACACACACACACACACACCTCTATGGCCCACAGCGTCTCCGAGATGCCTGAGAGAGAGAGACGCGTTATACACACACACACACACACACCTCTATGGCCCACAGCGTCTCCGAGATGCCTGAGAGAGAGAGACGCGTTATACACACACACACACACACACACCTCTATGGCCCACAGCGTCTCCGAGATGCCTGAGAGAGAGAGACGCGTTACACACACACACACACACTTCCGCAGCCCAGAGACCCCAGAGAAGAACGGGTCACACACACACCTGCCTGGTGGAAGCCCTCAGACAGGCCGCCGCAGCCAGAGAACACATCCAAGGTGCGCAGCTTGGGAACCTTGGGCTGGAGCTCCTGCTCCTGCTGCTCCTGGGGGGAGCAGGACTTCCCCTTCCCTTTCCCTGGGGAGAGAGCAAACGCTGCATCACACTGCGTCACACCCCCACTTCCCCCTGAACACAGCACAGCTGCACACCCCCACTTCCCCCTGAACACAGGGCAGAACACAGCACAGCACAGCCGCACAGCACCTCAGGGCAGAACACAGCACAGCCGCACTGCACCTCAGGGCAGAACACAGCACAGCACAGCCGCACTGCACCTCAGGGCAGAACACAGCACAGCACAGCTGCACAGCACCTCAGGGCAGAACACAGCACAGCACAGCACAGCTGCACAGCACCTCAGGGCAGAACACAGCACAGCCACACTGCACAGCACCTCAGGGCAGAACACAGCACAGCACAGCCGCACTGCACCTCAGGGCAGAACACAGCACAGCACAGCCGCACTGCACCTCAGGGCAGAACACAGCACAGCACAGCCGCACTGCACCTCAGGGCAGAACACAGCACAGCACAGCCGCACTGCACCTCAGGGCAGAGCACAGCACAGCCGCACTGCACCTCAGGGCAGAACACAGCACAGCCGCACTGCACCTCAGGGCAGAACACAGCACAGCCGCACTGCACCTCAGGGCAGAACACAGCACAGCTGCACAGCACCTCAGGGCAGAACACAGCACAGCACAGCCGCACTGCACCTCAGGGCAGAACACAGCACAGCCGCACTGCACCTCAGGGCAGAACACAGCACAGCCGCACTGCACCTCAGGGCAGAACACAGCACAGCACAGCTGCACAGAACCTCAGGGCAGAACACAGCACAGCACAGCCGCGCTGCACCTCAGGGCAGAACACAGCACAGCTGCACAGAACCTCAGGGCAGAACACAGCACAGCACCTCAGGGCAGAACACAGCACAGCACAGCTGCACAGCACCTCAGGGCAGAACACAGCACAGCACAGCTGCGCAGAACCTCAGGGCAGTGCCAGGCGACTCCTACCTTTCCCCTTGCCTTTGCCCTTGTGCGTGGCGGAGCGGGCGTGGTTGGGCGGATCCTCAAAGCCCTTGGTCTTGGCGTTATAAGCCTGCGGTGGGGAAGGAGGGGGGCGGGATCAGAATGTCAGAAAGCGCACACACACAATCACGGGCAGCTGTGTGGGCAGTAACTCAGCCAGGAGGCGTGGTGCCCCCCCGGCCCCGCCCCGCCAAGCCCCCCCCAGCCGCGCCCCACACCCCCCCCCCTCACCTCCAGGAAGTAGAAGCGGTCGGGGCCCCCGGCGGAGAAGTCCTGCACGCTCTCGATCAGGTCCTCGCCGTACTCCACGCGGCAGCGCCCCTGCACGTCCGTCACGTCCACCGTCACCTCCTCGTCGCTCCAGTACAGCTGGTTAATGTCCGTGTGGTACCCAGCCTTCAGCCCTTTGTGGGTGTTCTCTGGCCTGGGGGGTGGTGTGGGGGCGGGGGGGGCGTTTAAAGGAGGTTAGCGCAGTCTGCTGCTGGGCTGTAATGCGAAACGTGTAGAAGTTCTGGCTGCACACACGCATTCCCTGCAGCGCGCGCACACACACACACACACACACGCTGCTCTGCTCAACTGCCTGAGCACGCTACGGGGATGGGACAACAGGCAACAGGCCTGCAATTACGACTGACTGTGTGTGTGTGTGTGTGCGCGTGTGAGTGTGTGAGTGTGTGAGCATGTTGCACAAACGGGTGAAAGGGACACCCCGCGGCTCACCTGTAGAGCTTGTAGAGGCGCAGCCGGACCTCGGCCTGGTTGGGCCTGCCGTTGCTGCGCTTGCTGCAGAAGATCTGCTTGATGCGTCCGATGCGGAAGGGCTCGGGCGCGTCCAGGTTGGAGCCCTTGATGTAGTCGGAGGACTTCCTGTAGTACTCGGGGTACAGCTCCTCGTCCACGTCCTCCTTCCTGTGAGAGCGCTTCACGGGGCTGGCTGCTTTAACCCTGAGAGGGAGGGAGGGAGGGAGAGACGGCGTGTCACACACACACGCACAAACATTCACACACACACACACACACTCCACTCACCCGAAAGAGAAGGCTTCGGGCAGCAGGTACACACTGTCCCCGGGGCGGTACTGCGCCCCCCGCAGGCAGACCGAGGCGTAGAACACCTTGGAGTCGGTCTCCTCGTCCAGCGGCTCGAGGGGGCGGGGCCTCTCCTGCTCCTCCTGCTCCTGGGCGCGGCTGCAGCTGGCACAGAACCTGCAGGGAGAGGAGGGAGGTGAAGCTTAGCGCGCACAGACACAGACACAGACACAGACACAGACACAGACACAGACACAGAACCATGCAGACACACACACACACACACTCACGTGAACTTGCAGTCCTCAGAGGGCGTGGCAGTGGGCGGGGTCTCGAAGCGGGCACAGTCGGGCTCGTACCACAGCTGGTAGTAGAAGCTCTTCCCGTCGTCCTCGATCACCTTGATGTCATTATCCACCCCGCCCTGAAACCCGCGGAGGAAAAGCCTGAGCACCGGGGGAGGGGGGCGGGACCGCCGTCCCCACGGAAACCGTCTGACCCCACCCCCCACCCCCCCCACGGCGTCCCGTAACGAACCTCCATGAACCAGTTGTTGGAGGGGGCCTTGTAGGTGACGTTGACCTTGTCCTGCACGTAGCTGAGGAGCATGTCCTCGCACTCGTCCACCAGGAAGAGCTCCAGGGGGTCGGAGGACTCCCCCAGCACCGTGTCCGTCCCGCGGCAGAACCAGTGCGCGTGGAACATCTTCCCCGACTCGTCCTCCCACATCGCCGCGATCCTGAGGGGGCCAAACGGGTCAAAGGTCAGCCATCGCCCTGGCAACAGAGCAGGGCAGGGGAGGGGGGGCATCCTCACCTGGCCAGGTAGAGCGGCCTGGACGGGTCGTCGGGACTGACAGACACGCAGTCTCCGACCTCCAGCACCTCGTTCTCCACGGACACGCTCGCGTAGTACACCTTCTTCCCCTCCGTCTGCAGGAGGAAGAGAGGGATGAGAAGAGGACAAACTCCAGCCTGGTCACACCGTCACATTGTCACCAGGACAGGGCCACCACAGGAAGTGGGGGCGTCGGGGCCCGGGGCAAGGCGAGGGTACTCCACCACACAGGAGGGAGGGGGACGTACGCGAACGGGGCGTCCGACCCAGGACAGCTTGTTCTGGTTCTGTTTCTTCTTCTTGGCCTGGGACATTTTTTTGGACGTGGCCTTCACCACGGGCACGGCGTCGTCTTCCTCAATGTTCTCATCGTCCTCAGCCTCCTTCACGGCCAGGTTGGGGCACCTGTAGGGGGGCGGGGGGGGTGTGGGGGTGTGGGACATGGTTCGCTGTTAAGGTGACACCAGTTCAGCAGCCATTGGGTCAAACTCGTTCCTTGAACGGACTGTACCGAAATAAAGCCGACCCAAACTGGGTCGCCCCCCTCCCAGCGCCCCTGTGAGGGAGAGCGCCGGCAGGGCGGCTCAGGCTTCACTCACCTCCTCTTGAGACAGGCCTGCTTGCTGCGGCCACTGCCCCCAAACTTTATCATGTCCTTACAGGCAGAGCACTTCCCACAGTCTGGGGCCTGACACACCTGGGATGGGACAGAGGAGGACCGTTATACACACAGACATGAGAGAGAGAGACACACACACACACACACACACACACACACACACACACACACACACACACACACACACACACACACACACACACACACACGAGAGAGAGAGACAGAGGCACGCACACACACACACACAAAGACAGAGACAGAAACAGACACACACACACACGCACACCAGCTGACCTCACAGACGCCGCAGCGCTGGCGTTTGGCCCCGCCCTCCTTGTCGTTCTGGTCGATCTGGTCGGAGAAGAAGGTGTCGAAGATCTGGTACACCAGTTTGGTGGTGGTGGCTTTGGTGGGGCCCTTGTCCTTCTCGATCTTGGTGGGGTGGCGGATGGCCTGCCTTCTGGCAGCTCGCCTGCAGGGGGCGACGGGAGGGGGGGGGGGGGGCACGGTTTAGGAAGGAGCCCTGTGGGACAGAGGGCCTCCGAACCCCACCCAGACTCATGCAGCATGACACTCATGCACCATCCGGTTAAAAGCCTGCTCCACAGGGCAGCACTCAAAGCACGACGACTTCAGCCACGTTTTAGCAAATACTCCCCTCCCCCCCCCCCCCCCCCTCCCCCTCCCCCTCGCCCCAACACCCCCAGCACAGCACGACAGAGCAGAGCCCACCCCCCCACCCCCCACAGGCCGCATGCACGCCAGGGAGCAACGCAAACGCAGATCATACCTACCAGTACAACAGCATGCTGCGTTAGGGGAACGTCAGAGGAGCGTTAGACACGGCAGGAAAACAGGAGGTCAGCAATAGGAAACACCACCCCTGCCCCCATGCCACTGGAACATTAGTACCCACCCTAACTACCACCCACCCACCCACCCACCCAGACAGGCTCACTCCGGGGGGGTGGGGGTGGGGGGGGTTGCTCTACAGGAGAGCGAACGGGAAGCAGCAGCCTCAGCCGGCCAGGGCAGACACTACCGCAGCGGCACCCAACACCGTGAGAGCAATGCAGCTGGGGGGCGGAGCGTGGGAGGAATGCGGGCGGGGCGTCGAGGGGGGCGGGGCTCCGGGGGGCGGGGCATACCTCTTGCCCAGCGTGACGCCGGCCAGCTTGATCAGGTCCCTCATGCAGGGCGTGACGATGACGGGCGGCTCGTCGGGGTCGGCCGCCTCGTCGTAGCTCTCCACCTGCTCCACCACGAACTGGGCGTGGCGCAGCAGCGTGTCCTCCGTGAAGCGGTTGAAGTTCAGGCCAGCAGGGGGCACTGTGGTCTGCAAAGTGGGGGAGCGGCGGGATTAGCAGGTGCGCGTGTGTCCGCGCGTTTGTGCTACAGTGGAGTTTGCGTAAACTGCAAACGTACAGTACTGGCATATGCATGCATGCGAATGAGTGAATGCAAGTGTGTGTGTGTGTGTGTGTGTGTGGGCGTTACCTCTATCTTGTTGAGCAGGTCCTCGTAGGAGACCTCAGGGTTCTTCTGCAGGAACTCCACCACGATCTTGCTCATGTAGATCTTCTCCTGCATGAGGGCGAAGGTGGGGGCGTACTCCTCGCTGGGCTCCATCAGGATGTAGTCCGCAAACGCTGGGGGGGGGGGGGGGGGGGGGGGGGGGGGAGCAGGGGTCAGAGCTCAGCCGATAGCGCAGGGTGAGAGCGAGTGTCAGAACAGGAGAGCAGTGTGGGCTTCTTTCCCTCCCCCTCCCCCTTACCTGTGGTGAAGCCGATGAGGGCCTTCTCCCCCCCGTCAAACCCGGTGATCCACCAGGCGTTGATGGGGCCCAGCTTTTTGGCAGGAACGCCACCTGCAAGGGGGAAAAAAAAAGAAAAAAAAAGCGTCAGACGGAGAAGGTCACAGGACCCCACCCCTACCCAAACGTCCGGCGTCCCAGCAGCACACGCAGGGCCCTGGCGTTAGCCGCGGCGGCGCACCGTCCATGCAGGGGTTGTCGTCGTAGATGGGCTTGACGGCGCAGCTGAAGTAGAGCTCCACGTTCTTCTCGATCAGGCCCGAGTCGAAGGGACACAGGTGGCCCCGCTTGTCGTAGACGCTGCGGCAGAGAACGGGCCGTCAGAAAGGGACCTTCGCCCGTCCAGGGCCCAGAAACACGCCCACACCGCCCCGCCTCACCCCCCCCACCCCCCCCCCCCCAAAGCCGTCCCCCCCCCACCCAACCCTACCTGAAGTTGGTGATCTTGTGCTGGGGGAGGTCGTCGTAGCTCTCGAACCCGTCCTCGTTCGAGTCGAAGAGGGACAGGCGCTCGTCTGTCAGCATCTCCGGCTCGTCCAGCTGCCGCACAGAACACAAGTTACCCCCCCCCGTTTCAGGGCCCAGCTGGGCTCCAGCTCCAGGAGCATCGGGCCTCATTCACGAAACATGCACGCGATCACGTCTGATCGTGAACGGCGTGCAAGAACGTTTCCGAGAACATTCTGACGTTCGTCATTCTTTTTCTCATCTGTATTTGTTCATGGACGTTTCCTTATGTTAACCACGTGAACAGGATTGCACAGAAAATTTACAATCAGCCTACATTCATCATCTCCTACACCTGGGATATGCACAAAAACACATGAATCTGCACATGAATCATGAGTCCCATATTGAGTTTTCATAGGAACGTTTTTATGAACAAAAGTAAAGATATTTTTAGAAAAGCTTAGCGAATGAGGTCCACTGGCTCCAGAAAATAGATGTGTGCAAACTGGAAAAATATTTTAGGAGCACATCGACTAAAAGCGCCTCCATTTCCAACTTATGAGCACATGTGCTCTGCTGGGAAAAAAAAAAAAAAGTTTGCGTAGAGCCTGTTTACACCATGATAAAAGCACAGAGAACATTAGATCCTCACGCCATCAGCTCCTTACCGCATCATCGGGGTCCCCCTGAAAGAACTTGAGGTCGGGGTCATCCAGGTACTGCCTGCAGTCTTGGCATTTAGGGGGCGGAGTCTGAAACAGGAAGAGGAAGTGGAACGGTGACCGACAGCAAGAGCAAACTAGGCACACCGGCAATACCCACCTGAAGCAGACTACCTGCGTACTACTACCACCACCACCACCACCAATAACTGGTCTATCCCCCAGAGCAGGATGCAGGTTGCATTTTACAGAAGATAGCCCGCCACAAGAACAGACAAAGTTTTGGATGCAGGAAAGGAGATGTCTGTACCAGCATGCTGGAACAACAAAAGTCAATGACAATTGCACTCCAACACAGCAGGGGGCAGTGAGCTTCTCAGCACTACTGACACCAGTCCTTCGGTGCCACTCGTTCCCTCATAAGAATCACCTACCATTAATTTGGCCAAACATAATGGTGCAAGCAAAAGTGCCCCCCCCCCCCCCCCCCCCCCCCCCCCCCCCCCCCCCCCCCCCCCCCCCCCCCCCCACCCCCCACAACCGGCAACCAATCATATTACATTCCCCTGTGACACAATAGCAAACTACATTAAAATTCTACCATTCCAGTGCCATTTCACCATATGCCTTGCCCAGCTAGTAACACATCCTCACTTTCTGACTGCACATCCTGAGGTATGCAGGGTCATTCTACATTTTTTTATCCACACTAAATAGCAAATTAAGCATTCATGGAAACAAAAAGCATGTTGTGGAAAGGCACTTCCCACTGAAACTGCATTTTGAATTCCAAGGGACAGAGGCAACAATGGTAGGAATACGAAGAGACTGCAACCAGCACGCCTGGGGCTGCCTCATGGGGCAAGAAGGGAAAAACAAATAATGACCCCCAAGCCCCAAGGCTTTGAAACACCAAGCCATGTACAAAATGGCTCCCGGGAGAATGAGCTCTGGGGTGATGCGTGCCCCACCCTCCCCCTCACCTTCACTGCAGTCACAGGCTTGGCCATCTCCACAGGAGCCTCTGCCAGTCTGGGGACAGGAAGGAACACAGGGGTCAGGGGTCATAGGTCAGCAGGAAAAGGAGAGAGTGTAAGTGTGTGTGTGTGTGTGTGTGTGTGTAAGTGTGTGCAGGAGGCAGATGGTCCGTGTCTTACTTTTCCTCTGTCTCCACTTTCAGCCTCTTCTCTTCCTGTGCCTGCAGTTAGAAGGAACACCAGTCAGCATACTCGGACACAGACACGGACGGACAGACAGACGCATAGACGGACGGACAGACGCATGGCTTCCATCACCTCCTCTTCTTGATCTCCATCCTCAGCCTTCTCCCCTGTCTCTCCGCTCTCCCCCTCTCCATTCGCCTCCTCAGACTTGCGCTTGCTGGAGCTGGAGCAGCAAATTACACAGCAGCTTAAAGCACATCTGCACAAGAGCTACAAGTTTACGCACATTAACTGTTTGCATTCAGACATGTGGAGATGCACTCACACACTCACACACACTTATATGTTCAGACAGAGTGGCGTACTCACACTCTGGAGAACATGGACAAGATGGTCGCCTGCTTGCCGGAATTACGTGTGACTCTGGAACTAGCAGGAGACTCTGGAAGAGAGAAGAATCCAGAATGTTTGATTGGCCCCCTATCAAGTCATTCCCTGGGCAGCTGATTGGCTCATGTACCACACCTGCATCTGCATACAGGACTCCCTCATTACAGGGTAGAGGCGAGTAGCCTGCCCAGCCAGGACTCCCTCATTACAGGGTAGAGGCGAGTAGCCTGCCCAGCCAGGACTCCCTCATTACAGGGTAGAGGCGAGTAGCCTGCCCAGCCAGGACTCCCTCATTACAGGGTAGAGGCGAGTAGCCTGCCCAGCCAGGACTCCCTCATTACAGGGTAGAGGCGAGTAGCCTGCCCAGCCCGGACTCCCTCATTACAGGGTAGAGGCGAGTAGCCTGCCCAGCCCCTCACACTCACTCTTGGGGTCCCCCTCCGCTTTGCTCTTGCGACCCCCTCTGGCTTTGGGCGCACTTGCGGACTTAGCAGCTCCGCCCTCTCCCTCGGTTTCCATGGCTCCCGTGACCGGGTCCTCCTCGCCGTGGGAACCGTTCTCAGTCACTCCATTTGACTGGCCGTTGAGCTTGGGGCCATCGTCGTGGGAACCGTTCTCCACACACAGCTCCCGCCCCAGCAGCGCCTTCACCTTGGACAGGTAGCCCTCCTGGGGGGGGGTGGAGATCATAGGGAGACAAATTAATCACCGTGGATACAGCCCAGCCAATAGAAACAGAATGTTCAGTCGCAACGGACACCTTTATAAAAGTGCATCGCTTCAAGAAGTTGCCAGTTCCAGAAATGGCCTACAACAGGTCTGTGCAACCCTGTTCCCAGAGATCTACCATCCTGTAGGTTTTCACTGTTGCCCCAACAAATCACACCTCATTCAACAGCTAGAGATCTTGAGCTGCAAATTAGTACAGTCAGGTATGCCAAATAAATCAGGGTTGAAATAAAAACCTGCAGGACGGTAAATCTCCAGGAACAGGGCTGGGCAGCTCTAGAATGCATCTTTACGCAACACACTGTGGAGGGAATGCCCTTTCATGGGCGTGTCACCGAAGCCACGCCAAAGGTGATTGGGCAGCTGTGCCAGACGTCCCAGTGGTGGCTACCAATAACAAGACCAGGTCAAAGCCTAGTATATGGCTGGACCTAACACACTTAATTCGGCCGACCGAGGGTGTAACTTCATAACTCGGCCGACCAATGGTGTAACTTTACTCAGTCACAGACATTCGCATTTATAGGGCTGGCCCTGCAGTTGCGGTCCAGCCAACAAGAAGGCCACCAAGTCACTGGTAGATGAGGAAAAACTGTGCAATCTTTCTAGAAAGCTCTTCAAGGTCAAGATCAAGGGCAAGGTCAGTGTAAAATTCACAAACACATAATGGGGATATTCAGAGCGAACCAGCAATGTTTTACAAGCGTACCCAACTATGCTACACATTAATTTGCAAAATCGAACACAGAAAATTAAATATTCTGTAACGAGCGCATTTATGCAAGCGCGTAAACAGAAATGCTAAAATACCGTGCGTACACACACACTCTCTCTCTCTCACACTCTCACACACACACACACACTCTCTCTCTCTCACACACACACACACATCTGGGTGTACATCATTGGCGGCGGCACCCCGCAGAAGAGGCCTCACCTCCGACAGCTCCTCGCTCTTCATCTTGGCCTCCAGACTGCGCAGCTGATCCTGGGCCTCCGTCTGCAGGAAGGCCTGCACAAGACTCAGCTTCTCCCTCACGCGCTCCTGAGGACGCAGAGAACGCGTGCGGCGGAAGTAAGCAGGAAGATCCGAACCCTGACATGCCTTTTTAACCCATGCAAATCGACCGACTTCCCACAGAAAACGTGTGCTATTCTGTGGCTTATAGGAGCAGATTGATTGCCTTCTCGTAGATAGAAAACAGCACCAAAATGAAGACTCACACACACGCAGCACAAGTTGCATCAGCTTCAGTGCATGGCTACATAAACACATTAAAACCTCTGTGGAACTCAAATAAAAGGTAATGAATCGGAAGTACACCCCCTTTTTAAAAAAATTTTTTATTAAGATGTCAGTTTGCAGTCAGTTAAACCCACAATTGTGCCTGTGCGCATGACAACGCTCATCAAATTATTCCATCAAGACATAAAAGAACTTTAAACTGTGATGTACCAGTCAGTCAGTTATTGGACCTGTTTCACCGGGTAAGAGCAGAGGTCGGTTCAAAATAAACACATTCAGACAAGAAGCTGCCAACTATAAGATGACTGAAAACATGCAGGAGTTGAGCCCTTCGGGACCGTCGAAGACAGTGCTGTATTCCACACAGAAAATCAGTGGTGCGCTAAACACATTGCACAACCCAAGAGTACACAGAAGAGAAACTACTGACCTCCTCCGATAGCCCGTCTCCATCCTTATCCAACACCTGAAGTCTGTAAGCCAAAAGGAGAGCAGGTCAGTCGGCCAATTCATTAGAGAGCCAATTTATTCAAGAGCCGGAACTCAAAACACACTTCACTTCATGGCCGGAGCTTTGAGGTCGGTGGAGTACAACATAGTTTGCTGTGTGAGAAATCGGCAGGTTACCTCCACCTCTTTAGGAAGTGGGAGAGTGCCGTAAGAGGTTTGCAATGTTCGACGATAGTGATACCGCTAGCTGGCAGTTAGAATATCTACATGCATCCACTCATAACTAATCATATTACCGACTAGCTAGCTACCTAGCAAAAATAATGCATGCAGCCAACACTCTTGTTAGGCAGCAAGCTACATAGCTAAGGTAACGTTAACGTAAACGTCGGCGAACTTATAGGGTGTCAAGTCTATGCACTGTGGTTTAACAATTTAAACGAATAGCCACTTCGCTAGCCAAGTTAGCTGATTTGAACCACTAAATGAAGTTAATCGCAAACACAGCTGTAGGCAAATCGCTACCGTTAGTTGGTTAGCTAGTAACATCATTGCCTAAACCGCGCCATCATGACAACTGTCTAAACACAAACCTGGTGAACAGCGTTAGCCTCGCTGATTAGCTGCCATACAAATCGCGGCTAACAATATCGCCGTTTCCCTTTGATGTAGCCAGTTAGCTTACGAAGCTAGCTGGCAAAATCCTTGATATGCAAACAAAATGCGCTATTTGGCGCCAAATCTATCAATCCAACACCTGCGGCGGATCGGCCAGCTACTTACAAAACGTTAGCTTGCTAAAAACCATCCCTTTCCCCATTTAATTAGCTGGCAAGCTAATCAGCCAGAAGGAGTTTCCCCCATTTTAGGAGAAAAGATAGTGACAAAAACCAACCGCATCTCTTGAGGCTGATGTCGTGAGCTATGCTGTTTAGCCAATGCTAGTTTCTCCCGTTTTATGAATGAGTGGAAAGGCCAATATCACCGTGTTGGAGAGCTAATCTAGACACAGTGTAAACGTACCGTTTCCTGATGTCCTCTGGCAGAGACAAGGAGGTTTTGGTTGGCATTTCAAGTTTTAATGTGACTGTTAAAATTACGAGGGTTTGTATATACTAAAATGACTTAAATGAAACAAATAATGGTTTTAAAAGCGTTATTCGTTAAAAACCAAGGATCTCTCAACGTGAGTTCGTAGCACAAGCAAAGACGACAAGCGTCTTATGGATCCTATATGCTGTTACGGCGCGCGGGCCGTCTTTTCGCGCGGAAACCCGGGTACACTGGACTTTACCAAGAGTCCCACTTATAGGTAGAGCGCTTGTCATGGGCGCTACTCTGTCTGCCGTTAATGTAGAATTGTCAACATAATAAGGAAATGTGAACAATATTGAATGATCTTAATGGCAACGTCGCCTGGATAAATGATAATATTTTCGGCTGTAGATTCTTTTCAACAATACTTTAATGTTGTCTCCCCCCTTTCTGTGATTATGGACTCGTCTGGGTTTCAGCTACGCAATCTATGCTGGGTTTCACTAAGTTCCTGTTGAACGTAGGGGGGTATCTGTGTTTACAATAGCATCGTTACAACGATATTACATAGACTTAACTACATGTATTTCAGATGGGGTAGCATTATTTGTATTTGTTAGTTTTGTCTTTTTTATTCACGGTGTTTTGAAATGCCCACTGGCTGTGTAACCAGAAAACATTACACGAACTTAGGTGTATGACCTAGCTAATGTAGCTAACTTGTGTTTACGGAACGTGTCCCAACGAATGCAATCCATATTACCTATATCAGTAAAGGATATGTACCTCTTATAGTAAAATTAAATAAATGAATTATCCAAATATCCGCGTGGCACAATTTGGCGTTGCAGATGTTCATGTTTTCATACAGTTTAACGGATTACTTTTTTCATGGTCCACCCATGTTGCACATAATGTAACTGTCCGAGGTCACCTAGTCGTAAACACAGTCAAACCAATAAATTTACGTATGGGGTTCGGCGCGAAATTGCAATGTGGCGTTGAACTGAAAATACTAAACTGGCGTAATCAATGCGGAGGAAACTACCACACACATAATCAGGAAATATCAGTGTGTTGTTCTGGAAATAAACATTCGTTATTAATTAGCAGCCATAGAAGATGTTTGAGACTCGCACTTCAGCTAAGCGTTTTCTACTATTTATGGTTAGAGCCTTATGCCTGTTTTTTTTATTTTTACAAATAATCTTGTCATTTACAGGGCTGCAGCAAATCACGCATGGCAACAATTTGTGTCAAGTTGCGGTGTCTATTTCATTACGGAACAGTGTCCTCTAATATAGTAAGAAACGCACGCAAATTGGCAGCACTGCGTGGGAGATGCCGGGCATGAAGATATTAAAACACAAACGTTGCGCTTCAGTTTGATAGCTTTTTTATTGCTTCTCCAAGGCTTCTCTTCTTCTGTCAACTGAAACTTTGTCCATCAAAACGTCTGCCTTCACAGAGCTTAATATATGGCCCGTAGATAATATATGGATGCAGCGCAAGATTATGTAGAAACCCAAGCAAAAGTCACGATGCTCTCTGCTTTTCATAAATGTAGAGCGCTACATGCAATATTGTGTTGCCCATATAATTTGCAGTTTAGAGGTTCAAGGGATGCTAGACAGGACATTGATCCTGACAAATTACTGGGTTCAAATGTGCGATGCGGTCTGGTATTGGATTCTGGCTGTTACAATAACTAGGAGGAGGTGGGGGGGAGGTGTTCTTCAGCAGGACTGTCCCCTTATTATTCACCCAAATAAGAGGTAACAGCAACAATGTGACAAAATCCAGAGCTCGACAGAGAAGAGTTGGTTTTTTGGGGCTGGCCAACAAGTAACCATACGTACACAGACACATTTTATTCAGCAGTCCAATGCAGCTGGGACTGTATTTTGTAAAATACAATGGGATGGAGAGGAGCAGACAGCCCAGAACACTCTTAACAAAACACACTTTCTGTGGGTCCTACCAGCCTTCAACAGTGTGAACATTGGTATACAGACATAACAGTGGGATGAGCCACATGTGCATGTGTGCTGCTGGTGTATTGGTCATTGTTCGTCGATGGGACGTCAGCATCCTGTGGCATCGGAGTCCTGCTTCAGACCTCCGAACACGGCTGTGGGGACACTCTTCTGCTCCAGCTGCACCTCTGTCCCAGAGAGAGAACACACATTTATTTATGTTACTAACGCACACATTTGTTCGAGCGTTTCATCGCGCACAGTTCTATCACACCCCTTTTACACACGCATGCGCGCACACACGCGCGCATGCACACGCTGGCTCAAACTCACCGTCCGGTTCACCACCGTCCTCCTCTTCCTCGTCGTCTTCGTCATCGATGTCTATTTCGTCAGGGTTAGCTTGCTTTGCAAGCTCGGCCAGTTCACTGCGAGAGGTGTCACTCCTGAAAACACGCATAAAATGCAAGGTCTGAAACAATATCCACATTCAAAAGACATACATTTAAATTCAAGCAGGTACAGAGTGACAGCAGGATGTCATTTTCCATCGTGTACATAAGGAGTAAGGCACCCTCTAGTGGCCACGTCAAAAACCGCAGCACTATTGTCTGCCTCGGAGGAGCACCGCTGACCTGACGAAGAGGATCTTGTCTTTGGGGCGGGGCTTGTCCTGCTCTGCCTCGGCTGCCAGCTGTTGAGCCTTCTGTTCCAGCATCTTCATATCATCAACTCCACTCTGCCCTGGAGCAAGGTCTGACACTACACCCACACAAACACACACGCACGCACGCACGCAAGCACACAAACACACGCACACACACATACACACACACGCACCCATGCAGGCACACACACACACATGCATGTGCACACACGCGCACACACACAGATGCAGGCACACACACACACACAAACACACGGTCAGTTCACACTCGTCTGCGTTTGCGCGTTCACGGCGTGCCCCACGGGGAGTGTGTAAATCTGTTGGGGAGTCGGCATGGCGACGCGCGCGCGGCTCTCACCCGTGCCGGTGGCGTTGGCGGTGGCCTTGAGCATCTGGGAGGACATGAAGTTGACCTGCGTGTTGTAGGTGGCCTGCACGCTGCGCTTGATGCGCAGCATCTCCCGGATGGTGTCCTCGTTCCCGTGCCGGATCTCAAACTCCTTCCACGTCTGCCAGAACACCGGGGTCATCTGCCAGAGAGAGAGAGAGAGAGAGAGAGAGAGAGAGAGAGAGAGAGAGAGACACACAGAGAGAGAGAGAGACCCGCCTCAGCCAAAATCACCTGCAAGCACACAGGGAAAACCACCTCGAAGGACAGGCAGGCCTCTTAGTCCCACTTACCTGATCACTGTTTATGATATGACCACCATAAATTACTTGTACAATACTGTTATAAGGAGTGTTATGCTGAATGAACGAATGAATGAATGAATGAATGAATGAATGAATGAATGAATTTTGCCATTGTGAAAAGCACATAGGAGAGAGCTGACTAGTTACTAGTCAGGAATTTGATGCACTGCACTGACAGTAACATTTTAGGTTTTCAATGGTCAGTGTGTATAGTGACAGTTGGGAGCAGGTCTGTGGTCAGTGTGTATAGTGACAGTTGGGAGCAGGTCTGTGGTCAGTGTGTATTGTGACAGGAGCAGGTCTGTGGTCAGTATCATGCACTGGGGTCAGGCGTGGTCTCTCACCCTGGGGTCACAGATCTGGGAGCAGTAGGAGTAGATGGCTCTCGCCCGGTCAATCTCGCCCAGTTTGCTCTCCATGTCAGCAAAACGCTGGCACATCTCTCTGGAGTGTTCATCCGGAAGCACCTGTAACACACACACACATACACACACATATATACATACACATATACACACACACACACGCAGACAAACACACGGGCACACACACGCACACACACAAACACACATACACATACACACACACAACGCACACAGACGCATGCACACACACAGTTTCAATCATGTGACCTGTAACACGCAAAAAGGGTTCAGTCATGTGCGGTGTGTGTGTGTGTGTGTGTGTGTGTGTGTGTGTGCGTGCGTGCGTGTGTGTGAGAGAGAAAGACAGAAGCACCTTCATGGCCTTCTGGTAAATGGCTCGTGTGTGTGTGTGTGTGTGTGTGAGAGAGAGAGAAAGACAGGAGCACCTCGATGGCCTTCTGGTAAATGGCTCGGGTGTGTGTGTGTGTGTGTGTGCACGCGTGCGTGTGTGTGTGTGTGTGTGTGTGTGAGAGAGAGAAAGACAGGAGCACCTCGATGGCCTTCTCGTAAATGGCTCGGGTGTGTGTGTGTGCGTGTGTGTGTGTGTGTGTGTGTGTGTGTGTGTGTGTGAGAGAGAGAGAAAGACAGAAGCACCTCGATGGCCTTCTGGTAAATGGCTCGGGTGTGTGTGTGTGTGTGTGTGTGTGTGTGTGTGTGAGAGAGAGAGAAAGACAGAAGCACCTCGATGGCCTTCTGGTAAATGGCTCGGGTGTGTGTGACTCCGTAGATCTCGGCAGCTCTCTTGATGTAGATGTTGAACATGTGGTGCCTCTCCGTGCGCTCCACCGCCTCCGTCGCCCGCTCGTACACCGCCATGGCGTGCCGCGCCAGCCCAAACTCCTCCTCCAGCTTTGCGTACAGCAGGTATATCGCTAGGGGCGGCAGTGTAGCACAGTGGGTAAGGAACTGGGCTTGCAACCGAAAGGTCACAGGTTCGATTCCATGGGTAGGACACCGCCGTCGTACCCTTGAGCCAAGGTACTTAACCTGCATTGCTTCAGTATATATCCAGCTGTATAAATGGATGCAGTGTAAATGTGAGTCGCCCTGGATAAGGGCGTCTGCTAAATGCCTGTAATGTAATGTACCCCCCGTAACACACACACTGAATCACCACTAACCACCGCAGCCAATCACAAACACGCAGTACATCGCCGCTACCCAGCATAACCAATAAAACACCTTACATTATTCAGGCAACTTTAACCCACCTCCCCCACTTTCTGTGGGAACAGGGGTCTGACCTGTGACCCTTTAGATTTCCACAGTAGGTATTGCAGCCTGCAGTGGATGTGGGACGAAGGGGTCGGTCAGCCATTTTATCAAGCTGGGCGCTCAGCCCCTGGTTGGTAACTGCAGTTTGGGGACCTCTGATCTGTATCAGTAACTTACGAACGAATGAGTCTTCTGCCCAAAATGGACGTCTGCTGAGCGGGTCGTAAAAGCGGTTTGTGCTCCCCCTCTTACTTTTGGCGTACTTGGCGGGACAGCCGTCCAGGGCCTGCTCAAACAGGTCCCGCGCCCTCTCCAGCTTCTTGCCCCCGTAGCGGTCGATGAACTTGGTGAGGTAGGTGTTCCAGATGTCGTAGACGTTGGGCCAGCGGAAGAGGGAGATGCCTCGCTCGTAGGCCTGCGGGACAGGCACACACGGGGGGGTAAAGGGGTCAGGGGTCAGCGACATCACTACGCTCTGGGGTTACACGTGACCTCTGACCCCCCCCGGGATGGGCGCAGGTTCAGGCACGGGCAGACCAACCTTGAAGCTCTCCTCGAAGTACGTGTGCTCCTCCAGGAACATGGCGTAGTTGATGATGATCTGGGGCGTGGCGATGCGCAGGTCGATGATGCGGTCGTACACCGCCTTGGTGGACTGACGGAGGGAGAGAGACCAAACTCACCTTCAACACAACAGCGGCAGAACACAGCTTCAAGCCTCGGCACGACCCACATACAACCTACACACAACCTACACACAACCCACACACAACCCACACACAACCTACACACAACCCACATGCAACCCACACACAACCAACACACAACCAACACACAACCAACATACAACCTACACACAACCTACACACAACCAACACACAACCTACACACAACCTACACAGAACCCACATACAACCTACACACAACCAACACACAACCAACACACAACCCACATACAACCTACAAGCAACCTACACACAACCTACACAGAACCCACATACAACCTACACACAACCAACACACAACCAACACACAACCCACATACAACCTACACACAACCCACATACAACCTAGACACAACCTACACACAACCTAGACACAACCTAGACACAACCTACACGCAACCTACACACAACCTACACACAACCTACACACAACCAACACACAACCTACACGCAACCTACACGCAACCTACACGCAACCCACACACAACCTACACACAACCCACATACAACCTACACACACTTTTAGAGCGTAAAGCCGCCATTACCTGAAAGGTGCCCAGGCTCTCCTCCAGGTCGGCCAGCATGGACCACACCTTCAGGGACTTGTAGACGCGGTTCTGCACCGGCTCGGAGACGTCGAAGTACTCGGCCTTCTTGGACGGGATGGCGGTGGCTTTCTGCGGGCGCAAAAAAAAAAAAATTTAAAAATGGCGGGGTCCAAACTCCAAGCCCCCCGTACAACAGCGGAGAGGGCAGAAACCAGAGAGCCGGAGTTCAGCCGCACGGGACAGCGGCTACGCGGGAGAGCGGCCAACGCGGCTCATCCGCGCGGCTACGCGCGCACGCGCGTCTTCTCTCACCCTCAGGATGTGCAGCGCCTGCTCGTAGTTCTCGTGGCGCAGCTCCATCTCGCCGTACTCGCACCACACCCCCGCCAGCTCGTCCACCTGCTTGTAGTTCACCTTGGTGGCCTTCTCGAAGATCGTCCTGGCCTGGAGAGAGGGAGGGAGCCCAACGACAGGCCGAACGAATGAGGACGCATTTACAGTTTGTTAAACTAGCCCTGTGGGACTGGGGCAGGCCCGGAACGGGGTGGGATTGGGGTGGGACTGGGCGGTGGGGGATTGGGGCGGGCCCAGACTCACATCGTCCAGCTGATCGTTCTCCTCGTAGAATTTGGCGAAAGCGATCCAGAGGGAGTTGGGCTTCCCCGTGGCCTTCATGGGGTCCACCGTCTGCACAGCCTCTGTGTACGTGTTGATGATCTGCAAGCAGACACTGATCTCAGATCAGCCGCCACACTGCACCGCTCAACACCGCTCGACACACAGCAAAGGCCCCCACTGACTCCGGACCAGTGCTGATGATCAGGAAGCAGTCACACCACACTGATCTCAGATCAGCCGTTATAACCCTTCAGAGCAATGCTGGCAGCACACGCTCATTACATTACATAACATTACAGGTATTTAGCAGACGCTCTTATCCAGAGCGACTTACACAACTTTTACATAGCATTTTACATTTACATCGTATCCATTTTATACAGCTGGATATACACTGAAGCAATTTCGGTTAAGTACCTTGCTCAAGGGTACAACGGCAGTGCCCTACCCGGGAATTGAACCTGCGACCTTTCGGTTACAAGCCCAGCTCCTTACCCACTGTGCTACACTCCGTCCGTGCGCGTGTGGGCTCAGGCCCTTGAGTGCGGGTTTCGCGCTTCAGCGAGGCCAGGCAGGAGCGTCACAGCGCCCGACGCTGGCGAAACGCGAGCACGACGCCCGCCGAGCTCACCTGCCGCGGCTTGCCCTCGTACAGCTTGACCCTCTTGTGCCACTCGTGGACGTTGTGGGGGTTCTGGCGCAGCAGCACGCTGTTCAGCAGCAGGGGGCGCCGCGCAATCAGCTGCTCAAAGCGCGCCAGCCGCAGCTCCAGGTCAACGTCCTCTGCGGGAGGGGGAGAGGCGTCAGGGTGTGCGTGTGTGTGTGTGTGTGTGTGGGGGGGGGGGTGTGTGAGTGTGTGTGTGTGTGTGTGTGCATGCGTGTGGGGGGGGGGGGGGGGTGTGAGTGTGTGTGCGCGTGTGTGTGTGCATATGTGGGGGGGGGGGTGTGTGAGTGTGTGTGTGTGCATGTGTGGGAGGGTGTGAGTGTGTGTGTGTACATATGTGGGGGGGTGTATGTGTGTGGGGGTGTTTGAGTGTGTGTGTGTGCGTGTGTAGGGGGGGGGAAGGGCATTTGTGCTTGTTTGTCTGATGGTGAACACCTGTGTGCGTGCACATGTGCAAGTCTGCGCATGTGTGTGCACATAATGTGTGTTTGCATCTACTGCCTACCACTGCGTATGGACTTATTTTAAGCACTAAAATAAGTTGCACTAGACTTAGAGATCCTGCTAAATGATTCAATACGTGAAAAAAAAGATTAATAGCAAACGCAATAGCGTCCCTTCCGGGTGAAAGGTAAAGGTTTTGGTAAAAGGTGCTGTGGGCCTCTCACCCTCCTCGTCCTGGCCCATCTCAGCAGTGGTCTCCATCTTGGCGGCGATCACGGTCTCTTCGGTGTGGGCGTAGCTGTCGAACACCTGAGTGAAGTCGCGCACCGTCACCACCGTCTGGACCGCCTCTTCGTACACGTCCCGCGCCTGGGGGTGGGGGGGGGATGGGGCAGCCACAAAATGTCAACTCGCCTCCCCATACGCAGCCTCTCTCCCTCCCTCCCTCCCTCCCTGTGAGCGTGTGAGCCCGTTAGCGCGCGCGAGCCCGTTAGCATACGCGTGTGCGTACCTTCTCCAGGTGGCCGCTCCGTATGTAGTAGTCGGCCAGGGAGCACCAGAGCTTCCCCAGCTGGTCAGTGAAGCGCGTCAGGCCCCCGCGGATGATGGCCCCCACGTTCAGAGACTTCACCTTGTCCGGGTTCTGGGAGATCAGGTCACACAGCTCGTGCCACAGCTGCACCGCGAACCACAAAACAAACAAAGCACACGCAACATTCAACGAACATCTCCCACATACTATATAACCTAGGGCACGACAGCTGCACAACATTAGGGTGGATGCTTCAACACAGCAACGGTAGCCAAGATTTCCTGGTCTGCTCTTTGCTCATGTCGAAACCAAAATGTGACAGTGTACGTGTAAACGAGCTAACAGAAATTGCTGTAGAGAAAAGAGATTATCCCACCGCACAGGCAGTCAGGTGAAAGGATTATTACAGAGCACAGGTAGCGGAGAGATGTAACCATCACACACAAAGGTCACCTGTGGTTGGGGCGACATAGCTCAGGAGGTAAGACCGATTGTCTGGCAGTCGGAGGGTTGCCGGTTCAAACCCCGCCCTGGGCATGTCGAAGTGTCCTTGAGCAAGACACCTAACCCCTAACTGCTCTGGCGAATGAGAGGCATCAATTGTAAAGCGCTTTGGATAAAATCGCTATATAAATGCAGTCCATTTACCATTTACCATTACAGAGTATAGACCACATTACAGAGCACCTGAATGCCATTACAGAGTATCTATCACATTACGATAGGGCGACATAGCTCAGGAGGTAAGACCGTTTGTCTGGCAGTCGGAGGGTTGCCGGTTCAAACCCCGCCCTGGGCATGTCGAAGTGTCCTTGAGCAAGACACCTAACCCCTAACTGCTCTGGCGAATGAGAGGCATCAATTGTAAAGCGCTTTGGATAAAAGCGCTATATAAATGCAGTCCATTTACCATTTACCATTTACGTCTATGAAGGATGAAGGAGTAATGTCACACCTGGTAGTTGGACTTTCCCTCCTTGGACACGAAGCTCTCGTCGTTGACGATGGCCGCCAGCCTTACCGCCGCTTCGTCCAGGCGGCTCACGGACCGCAGGTAGTCGATGTACTCCTCCGCGTTCTCGGGGGACAGCTGGAAGGGGGAAGGGGAGGGCGGTGAGAGAGGGCGGCCGTAGAAATGACCGGAAGGAACGGTTTTAAAAAATAAAAATAAAATAAAAAACGGAAAAAAACGCCAGCCACACCTTGAGGTAGCGGCGGTACACGCGGATGGCCGTCTCGGGGAGGGGCAGGTTGCGGGCGAACCGCAGGTACAGGGGCCAGATGCGGGGATGCTGGGTAATGGGCAGGGCCCGCAGGGCGCGGTCGAAGGTGCGCCGGCTCCGCGTGATCTTGCACTGAGACACCAGGAACTGGCAGTAATCCAGCCAGATTCTGGGCATCTACCAGAGAGACACAGAGAGAGAGAGAAATGGAGGGAAGGAGGGAGGGAGGGAGGGAGAGGAGAGTAAACACACAGGCGCGAGCGTGTACACATTTACACATGCGCTCAAACACTGGTGTCTTTTTGTGTGAGTATTTGTGTGTGTGTGTGTGTGTGTGTGTGTGTGTGTGTGTGTGTGAGAGTGTGTGTGTGTGTGTGTGTGTGAGTGTGAGAGAGTGTGTGTGTGTGTGTGAGAGAGAGTGTGTGTGTGTGTGTGTGTGTGTGTGTGAGTGTGTGTGTGTGAGTATGAGAGTGTGTGTGTGTGTGTGTGTACATTACCTTGTGCATAAACACCAGCGCTCTCTCATGACAGTTGTTGATCTCCTCGTAGGCAGGCTCTGTGATGCACCTGCCCTTCACCTGCTTCCTCCTCTCCCTCAGGTAATTATACCACAGCTTATAACTGCAGGTACACACATACAGGTAATTATACCACTCCTATAACTACAGGCACACACACATACAGGTAACTATATCACAGCATGTAACTACAACACGACATTTACATTACGCAACGGCAAGTATACACAGGTAATCCAGACCACAGCTTATAACTGGAGCTACACACAAACAATGGTAAGTGTGTGAACGTGAGAGAGCGTCTACCTTCCAGGCAGCTCCTTCAGTGCTCGCTCGTATATCATGTTCAGCACAGACTTAGGGCCATTCTGTTTGTACTCAATATAGCGCATCCAGCACTTAACGGAGTACGGGTTGCGGATGATCTCCTCTTCGTACGGCAGGTCATCCTCTTCCTGCGGGAAAGACGATACACAACACGAACAGATTGCATATCAATAACGTTAATCAGTAAAGTGTTTCCACTACACACACATCCCTGCCGTGTGCGGAAGTTCTCAGGCGCCACCGCCCACCCCCGAATAAAAAATTAAAAAGTTCACCCTGTCACACTTGGATATCAAGATACATAGATTCGCGATAGATACAGCGATAGGTTCGCCTTAGATACTGCGACATGTTCGCGATAGATACAGCGATAGATTCGCTAGCAGTTGCATCTGTCCAGAATGTAAACAAAAACGTAAACAATTCAGAGACATCTGGTGGTAAGACGACTTTTTACGACAGCGCAACATATCCATTTGATAAATAAATGTCAGCTAAAATGGTGCGAAGAAAACCTTTGTAGCTAGCTGGACAGCCAAATTGCTAGGTAGTTTGCAAGAATACAATAAACATATCGTTCGCCAACCAGTCTTCGTATAGCTAAGTAGCTTCTACCGATGGCATTCAAATGTATTTACCTATTATAAAAACCTTTTAAGAAGCTCTGTAAGCAGTTCCCCGCAGTAAAACTAAGACAGCGGTGACTATCGAGATACAGAGAACACACATACTTCCGTTATCATTAACTAAATTCGAAGGAAGAAATCAGTCCAGTCCCGAGGCTTCGAATGGGCCTCCACAGTACTCGGTACTTCCAAAGAATGCCATCTGTCAGAATAAGCAGCAATGCTATAAGGGTGCAATACTTACGAATATAACATCTGGTTTCTCTGTCAAAGACGGCATGTTTACTTAAACCAAAAATGTCACTTTTCGTTTACTTCTAGCTTTTTCTTGAATGAGCCTTACTAAGAACCTTCCCAACGTGTGCTCTACGCAAACTATTCCCCGCCCTTGCTTCAAGTTTATTGGACAATGAACAGACGCTCATCAAAGCAACCAATCGCTCTACATTATTCCCTTGTGCCGTCGAACCATCGAAATGATAAGAACCCTAGATGGTACACCATCGTTTCTAAGAGCCTACTAGATCTATCGAATCCAAAGACATAATTATATAACAAGATACGTAACTTTACGTTTTCGTGCTTTCCACGGTGTGCCAGAAGCCGAAAACACTTACCGAAAACCTGAAGCTGGGTTGCCACTGGGGGGGTTAATCCCCAAAATTAGTTATCCCATCTGAGAAAATGAGGAAGTGTAGAAAATGGATGACTGCCAATTTTATGCACTTCCACAAAATATTGATGTTGTTGTAAAGTAAATGGTCAGTGCATCCAAGGGGGGGATGTTTGTATAAACTGGAACTAGTGATATGATTTCTTCAAAAGCTGCCTGGTGTAGCTAATCTTGAATTTAATTCTTTGTTTACATACATATTGTTGGTTGTTGAAAAAAGAAAAACTAATTTGAGGTTTTGATAAAATATCCTTAAACAAGACAGCCTCCTACCTGTTGAACTAATGTAGGGGATGTTTGACAGCCACAGTGAACACACTGAGGGAATGAACCAATGCAGATATGGACATATGGACTAAGCGTTCTCTTCCTCTCTGGGATATCACATTCCACCCAACGTGGTGCAGTGTGAACGGTTGCATTCAGGTCGATCCACAACCTCCCAAAGGTGCTTGTCTGAGCGCCAATGGGGGAAATCGGGAGGCCGGTCCATGGCACACTCAGTCTTCCTCGGCAGGAAACACTTGCAAATGCAGGACCCATATGACTGTGCATTAGCATGCATAAACATATAGATTTTTTTTTAAACATAAAAACTTAATAAACATTATTATTTATTATAAACCTAATAAACATTAATTATTTATTTATCTATTTATTGCATGGAAAGGGGCAACATGTGGGGTGAAAATGTTGTCACTAGGCCATCAGTAAAACACTAACAGAACCAACATCTTCTATTGATCCATCCACGCTGTATTACAGCCATTAGTCTGCAAACCTCCAAACTGCACTGACCTGCCACTCTTGCACACGGAGCACACATCTCTCCACATCCCAGTGTCATCGCTGTCTTGCATTTTGCAGGAACAGGCCAATGTCATTGCTCGGCGTAACGTATGACCAGTGTGTGTTGTTGATTTCTGTCACACTGTCTGTGCGCCCAGACATTATGGGCCTGATTTACCCCTGATTTACCCCTGGCTACCCAGTGCCGAGCTGAGGCATGTACGGTAGACCCTGAGGCCTTTGTTCCGGAGAGGCCGTCTGAGTGTGCTGGGGCTGATCTGGGCCACCGCGGTGCATGTGGTGTCAGTGGAACTTTGGAACGAAGGAAGGAGTGTCCTTAGCTGGATACACTCTAACCTCGAACCTGTTTATCAAAGCTAGAGGAGAACCCTCTGCATGGGACGTATCTGAGGTATAATATAAATTGTTGCTGCTATCCCCATGCGATTCTGATGTACCGTGATGGATTGTGGGTGATAGAGTGCATACCTTTATGCCATTCGACCTTCTCAATCAACCATACAGAGAGCCATGCAGGGAGAAGTCCGCCCTCCCCTCTTTATTAACTGTTCGCTGTATCAGACATTTCTGTACATAGAACTACAGATGGAAGAGTCCCCAAGGTGTAATCGTATCCTGCGTATGCAAGTATCTTTTTCCAATGTGATGCTACAAAAATTGTTTGGTTTACTGGCTACAGCATAAAGTAATTGTTTTGTGTACATTTCTGTTTATAGTGCCCTGGTGTCTGATAGACTGTGAGTATCAGATTTGCAAGGGGTATTAAACATGAAGCCATAAAAAGAATGCGACATCATTTTTTTTCCATCTGCCAGTTCCCTGCTGAACTGTACTGTCTTTGCACTGGTGGAGTAAATGTGCAGCGGGTGCAGGCAGACTGCAGTTCTCCAAATGAACAGAGGAGGCACTCTTGCATGGTGTCAGATGTGGGGCCCTCTCTGGATGAGAATATGGATAATTACGTATACCCTGGTGGGACCACAGCCACGATCAGAAGTGACATGGCCAGGTTTATATTCTAGACAACAGAACATGCCAGCACACTGAAGATGATGGCTTTTTCTGAGAAGGTTGTTCACAATCCCTCCTCTTACAGCCTGTTGCATTCTCTACTTTGTCAACTAGATGTCACCTTACTCTTAAAGCAACTGTTAGGAGAAGCAAATATTTTCTCTCGATTGGGTAGGGTTGCGTGTTCAAAAAGAATGTTGTTCCACATGTTGGTCAAGTGTAGAGTTGTCTTCAGTCAAATAGTTTCATTTAAGGAAGAAAGTACAAAATGGACGAAGGTTGTATTTTTTGTATTCTTCCTCAACAGAGCATGTTCTGCAAGATTGATAATAATAATAAAAAATGGTAAATGAACTACATTTATATAGAGCATTTATCCAAAGCCCTTTACATTACATTACAGGCATTTGGCAGATGCTCTTATCCAGAGCGACATACAACAAAGTGTATAACCATTACCAGGAACAAGTGTGTTGAAAACCCTAGAGGGAAGTACAGTTCCAAGTGCAGGGAACGACCGCGTAGTTTAACTTGGACCCTGTAGGTGAATCTGATCATCACAAACTGTTACAGCCTGTGGGAAGGAAATGCATTGAAGATCACCAACCATCACCACCAAGATGAAGTATATTATTAACAAAAGAAGTATATGTAGAACTAGCAATGGCCAGATCTTGGTCAAAACAGTAATAATCTGTAGAGGTTTGCACTAAATATAAAACACAAGCTGTAAAAGTCCATATACAATGAAAGCACAGCTTCTGGCATACAAACTAGGCCTTTCATACAAACGTGTTGTGAATGATAAAATCCAGCAGGAGATAAATGAGGTGAACACATGTCTGATGCCAAGAAGGGGAGGAAGACTTAGATAAGAGAAGGGAATGCCTATTTTTTAATTAAAGAAAGGAAGGGGGCTTGGAAATAATGGTGTCTGAAAAATGAGAAACAGTGATGTATGGGAAAGAGTAAAGTAAAATGATGTAAGCATGAGGGTTCAGCTCCACAACAGGAGCAGCTAACAAGATAAGCTAAAAGGGAGTGTTCGGCCCAAGGGGAGTTCAGTATGTCTTGTGTATCTTGTCTGTGCGTGTGTGCGTCTTATGTGTTTTCTGTGAAGTACTCGTGGAATGCTTTGAGACTGTTTGCATTGATATGTGCAGATCAGCTCGGGTTCTTGCATGTTATCTTTGATTTACCTGCAATAAATCCAGTTTCATCAGACTCTGAAGTGTATATTTTGAAGAAGTGTTCAACAGTGTGAGGAGAACACCCAGCTCTTCCGGCCCAGGCTGGGTCCTGTTTTTCCCACAAGCCTCAAACACCACTGACTGTACCATGAGGCAGAAACATATTAATAGGACGCCACACCGAATTAGAATAAACAAGCAAATGCATTTATTTAACAAAACACAAAAATACTCAAATAATGAAGCAATAAGAGCAGGGAGGTCTGGCCAAAAAGAACAAAAGGAAGGAGAAGCCTGGGCCAACCACGCAGTGGGCCGTCGGACCCAGGACTTCTCCCTAAACTAACAAAACAGAGAAAAAACTAAACTACAACAATAAAGCCACGATAACTAGACTACCAGACCTCCCTCCCCAAAAGAAAAAGGAAAAATAGGAAACTTAGACTGTTATGTCCCCGGGATGGTCTAGGGGTAACAAAATGAATGACTATTAATGATTAATTTTATTTACACAATTATTTATATATACAAAGAACAAACAACAACTAACAATTCTAGAAATTAAAGAAACTAACCAACTGAAACCCGAAAATATTTCGAACCTAACTAACTATACTGACTATGCTAAACTGAACAAAAACATGCCCTCATCTATATATAAACACAAGTGAAACTAATGTTACACTCTTAGGAATGACGCTTCACTCCGGTGTAGCATATTCAATGTGGGGGGTTTTATTTTACTGCAGAAATAGTAGAAAATACTCTTAACACACAGGCATTGTCTGGTAGCTCCTGCAATTCACACTCACTGTTTCACAGGTGAATCAATACAGCAACAATCATATAACTTGCCTCAATATTCCTGAAACAACTACATGACTGTACTTCACTTAACTGCATTTAAACAGTATTGCAATCTCTTTATGTATAACATGACAAAAATAAACAAAAATCAAACCAGTACATATTAGCATACATAGTATCACCCCCCTGCATTACTTTCATTATAAACTACAGTACAGCATATAACATTTTCAACAGGAATACAGTAAATAATTATACTATACTTGTCTCATCATCAACAAAGGTAAGCATTTTCCAATTTCAAAATGTAACTGAAGGTAAGTATCTCTTTCATAACATTTCTTTTGCAGCACAGGTAAGTATTATTTTCTTTACAGCACTCAATTATATTCTTATGGACCATTCAGTTAAACAGTTTCCTTTTAACCAAACCAAAATATAAATCCCTGCATTAATAAGCAGGACATATCTCTCATGCGATAAAGGTAAGTACTGCCCTTTAAACAACATGTCTGCTTAGCGCTGTTCACTTCTTCAAAAGGAAAAAATACTATTTATATAGCGTGTCAGCTTAACACACTTACCTAGTATAAAACCAGACTAATCATACAGAAAACATTCATTTTCTTTCTTTTCCACAGGTTCAAATAGCTTGCTTTTCTTACCCATCAATATATTGGCAATATCACCACTACAAGGAGATAGAAGCTATAACCTTTCGTTTTAACCATTTTTCTGCTAACTTGTATGTTTTACACACTGACATATAATTAACTGGCTGCCTGCATTTCCGCCAGCAACATGCTAATGATACCATATTCAACACAGTGAATAGCAATAGAAATGAATATATTACACCACATATACGAAACATTTTACCCTGTTGCTTTGTGAGATGTTAGACCAGGATAGTGTTCATTGTTCTCGGCTAGAAATAGCTGTACAAAATAAGTAATTGTACCTTACTGAACCCGTGTTCAGCAGTTGTCTACGATCATGAAAATGCACTTTTTGTACGTTGCTTTGGATAAAAGCGTCTGCCAAATGAATGTAATGTAATGTAATGTGAGGGTGGGGTAGAAAACGTGCCTCGTAACGAGGAAGGCAAAAAAGGCGTATGAAGGAAAATAAAGAATAAAGCTAAGTGACTAGTAGGACCAAAGGCTAACTACTAGTCAAAACGAAAAGCTAAATTCAAATCCTATACCTTTTTTGTTACCACGCTTTCTCTAAGAGAGATTTTTCTCTGTACCAGCTTTCGTGTACGTAGGTAGGCACTAAAGCGAAGAACAGAGAGTGAGAGTATATAAGCTCTCAATCAGGTGCAAACCATCAGCCGCAATCAGAGGGAATCTTGGAGCGCACTCAAGCTACCCGGGAATCCTCAGTGGTAAAACGCGATGGTTGCGCCTTAAATATCCAACATTGAGCCAGAAATCCCCTGCACCTGCCCGGTTCCACACCGTATCGTATGGGAAGTTGGAGCTTAGGTTCTCGGGGTTGGCTGGGTATGGGTGTTTGAGGAGTTGGTGAAAAGAGAGGTCCTTGTGTAACTGGAGTTTCAGGCATGTTGGCCAGTTTACGAACACATTCCACTAACTCCTGAATCTTTTCACCCTGACGACATTGATTATCGTCTTGAAGTTGCAAGCGATCAAGTAACTCTTCCTGTATTTGGCTGGAGTCTGCTTGCCTAGCTAGTAACGTCTGAATCCCCTCATTATGAGCTGCTGGGTCGCAACAGCTTGGTTTAAATTCATTGTAGTTGCTGGTACGTCCATTGGCTTTAGTGTACTGTGAGGGTGGGGGAGTGGTAACGACCACCCGCAACTACAGTGAATTAAAAAGGGGTTTCTTTAAGTTACCCACGGTAGTGAAATAACCACTAGATCTCAGAAAGAGACTTAAGGAGGGGAATAACGAAAAGAAGACTCAACTCCTAAGGGAAAATATCCCAACACAAAGTAAATGTCTCGGCAGGAGAACGAAACTAAGGCGTAAGGAGTGAGTAGAATTTTAGTAAGACTGCAGTGCAGTCTGGAGAAAAGCAAAAGAAAAGGTGCTTCGTAGCGAAGTAGGCAAAAAAGGTATAAGAAGGAAAATAAAGAATAAAGCTAAGTGACTAGTAGAACCAAAGTGTAACTACTAGTCAAAACGAAAAGCTAAATTCAAATCCTATACCTTTTTTGTTACCACGCTTTCTCTAAGAGAGCTTTTTCTCTGTACCAGCTTTCGTGTACGTAGGTAGGCACTAAAGCGAAGAACAGAGAGTGAGAGTATATAAGCTCTCGATCAAGTGCAAACCATCAGCCGCAATCAGAGGGAATCTCAGAGCGAATCCTCAGTGGTGAAACGCGATGGTTGCGCCTTAAATATCCAACATTGAGCCAGAAATCCCCTGCACCTGCCCGGTTCCACACCGTATCGTATGGGAAGTTGGAGCTTAGGTTCTCGGGGTTGGCTGGGTATGGGTGTTTGAGGAGTTGGTGAAAAGAGAGGTCCTTGTGTAACTGGAGTTTCAGGCATGTTGGCCAGTTTACGAACACATTCCACTAACTCCTGAATCTTTTCACCCTGACGACATTGATTATCGTCTCGAAGTTGCAAGCGACCAAGTAACTCTTCCTGTATTTGGCTGGGGTCTGCTTGCCTAGCTAGTAACATCTGAATCCCCTCATTATGAGCTGCTGGGCCGCAACAGCTTGGTTTAAATTCACTGTAGTCGATGGTACGTCCATTGGCTTTAGTGTACTGTGAGGGTGGGGGAGTGGTAACGACCACCCGCAACTACAGTGAATTAAAAAGGGGTTTCTTTAAGTTACCCACGGTAGTGAAATAACCACTAGATCTCAGAAAGAGACTTAAGGAGGGGAATAACGAAAAGAAGACTCAACTCCTAAGGGAAAATATCCCAACACAAAGTAAATGTCTCAGCAGGAGAACGAAACTAAGGCGTAAGGAGTGAGTAGAATTTTAGTAAGACTGCAGTGCAGTCTGGAGAAAAGAAAAAGAAAAGGTGCCTCGTAACGAGGAAGGCAAAAAAGGCGTATGAAGGAAAATAAAGAATAAAGCTAAGTGACTAGTAGGACCAAAGTCTAACTACTAGTCAAAACGAAAAGCTAAATTCAAATCCTATACCTTTATTGTTACCACGGTTTCTCCGAGAGCTTTTTCTCTGTACCAGCTTTCGCATACGTAGGTAGGCACTAAAGCGAAGAACAGATCTCCCGTGAGAGTATATAAGCTTTCTCAATCAGGTGCAAACCATCAGCCGCAATCAGAGGGAATCTCGGAGCGCACTTAGGCTACCCGGGAATCCTCAGTGGTAAAACGCGATGGTTGCGCCTTAAATATCCAACATTGAGCCAGAAATCCCCTGCACCTGCCCGGTTCCCCACCGTATCGTAAGGGAAGTTGGAGCTTAGGTTCTCGGGGTTGGCTGGGTATGGGTGTTTGGGGAGTTCGTGAAGAGAGAGGTCCTTGTGTAACTGGAGTTTCAGGCATGTTGGCCAGTTTATGAACACATTCCACTAACTCCTGAATCTTTTCACCCTGACGATATTGATTATCGTCTTGACGTTGCAAGCGGTCAAGTAACTCTTCCTGTATTTGGCTGGAGTCTGCTTGCCTAGCTAGTAACGTCTGAATCCCCTCATTATGAGCTGCTGGGCCTTAACAGCTTGGTTTAAATTCATTGTAGTCGCTGGTACGTCCATTGGCTTTAGTGTACTGTGAGGGTGGGGAAGTGGTAACGACCACCCGCAACTACAGTGAATCAAAAAGGGGTTTCTTTAAGTTACCCACGGTAGTGAAATAACCACTAGATCTCAGAAAGAGACTTAAGGAGGGGAATAACGAAAAGAAGACTCAACTCCTAAGGGAAAATATCCCAACACAAAGTAAATGTCTCAGCAGGAGAACGAAACTAAGGCGTAAGGAGTGAGTAGAATTTTAGTAAGACTGCAGTGCAGTCTGGAGAAAAGCAAAAGAAAAGGTGCCTCGTAACGAGGAAGGCAAAAAAGGCGTATGAAGGAAAATAAAGAATAAAGCTAAGTGACTAGTAGGACCAAAGTCTAACTACTAGTCAAAACGAAAAGCTAAATTCAAATCCTATACCTTTATTGTTACCACGGTTTCTCCGAGAGCTTTTTCTCTGTACCAGCTTTCGCATACGTAGGTAGGCACTAAAGCGAAGAACAGATCTCCCGTGAGAGTATATAAGCTTTCTCAATCAGGTGCAAACCATCAGCCGCAATCAGAGGGAATCTCGGAGCGCACTTAGGCTACCCGGGAATCCTCAGTGGTAAAACGCGATGGTTGCGCCTTAAATATCCAACATTGAGCCAGAAATCCCCTGCACCTGCCCGGTTCCCCACCGTATCGTAAGGGAAGTTGGAGCTTAGGTTCTCGGGGTTGGCTGGGTATGGGTGTTTGGGGAGTTCGTGAAGAGAGAGGTCCTTGTGTAACTGGAGTTTCAGGCATGTTGGCCAGTTTATGAACACATTCCACTAACTCCTGAATCTTTTCACCCTGACGATATTGATTATCGTCTTGACGTTGCAAGCGGTCAAGTAACTCTTCCTGTATTTGGCTGGAGTCTGCTTGCCTAGCTAGTAACGTCTGAATCCCCTCATTATGAGCTGCTGGGCCTTAACAGCTTGGTTTAAATTCATTGTAGTCGCTGGTACGTCCATTGGCTTTAGTGTACTGTGAGGGTGGGGAAGTGGTAACGACCACCCGCAACTACAGTGAATCAAAAAGGGGTTTCTTTAAGTTACCCACGGTAGTGAAATAACCACTAGATCTCAGAAAGAGACTTAAGGAGGGGAATAACGAAAAGAAGACTCAACTCCTAAGGGAAAATATCCCAACACAAAGTAAATGTCTCAGCAGGAGAACGAAACTAAGGCGTAAGGAGTGAGTAGAATTTTAGTAAGACTGCAGTGCAGTCTGGAGAAAAGCAAAAGAAAAGGTGCCTCGTAACGAGGAAGGCAAAAAAGGCGTATGAAGGAAAATAAAGAATAAAGCTAAGTGACTAGTAGGACCGAAGTCTAACTACTAGTCAAAACGAAAAGCTAAATTCAAATCCTATACCTTTATTGTTACCACGGTTTCTCCGAGAGCTTTTTCTCTGTACCAGCTTTCGCATACGTAGGTAGGCACTAAAGCGAAGAACAGATCTCCCGTGAGAGTATATAAGCTTTCTCAATCAGGTGCAAACCATCAGCCGCAATCAGAGGGAATCTCGGAGCGCACTCAGGCTACCCGGGAATCCTCAGTGGTAAAACGCGATGGTTGCGCCTTAAATATCCAACATTGAGCCAGAAATCCCCTGCACCTGCCCGGTTCCCCACCGTATCGTAAGGGAAGTTGGAGCTTAGGTTCTCGGGGTTGGCTGGGTATGGGTGTTTGGGGAGTTCGTGAAGAGAGAGGTCCTTGTGTAACTGGAGTTTCAGGCATGTTGGCCAGTTTATGAACACATTCCACTAACTCCTGAATCTTTTCACCCTGACGATATTGATTATCGTCTTGACGTTGCAAGCGGTCAAGTAACTCTTCCTGTATTTGGCTGGAGTCTGCTTGCCTAGCTAGTAACGTCTGACAGCAGCAGACAGAATAAAGAACCATGACAAGGTGATTCTTCAGTCGTCGCATTACAGTTGATGCCTTTACATTCACCAACGGTAAAAGGCTGCCATGCAAGGTACTAATCAGCTTGTTGGGAGCAATGGGAGTTAGGTGTCTTGCTCAAGGACACTTCGACACGCCCAGGGCGGAGATTGAACCGGCAACCCTCCAACTGCCAGACAACCTTACCTCCTGAGCTAAGTCGCCCCTAGTTATGAATTCGTTTGAAGATTCATTTTTTAAAATCTTACAAACTTTTTCTGTTTTAAGCCCGACTTTTCGTGGAAGGTCTTTCCCCGGAGAACGCGGTTTCCAGGTTCCCCCTTCCAACATAGGATGATGATCCCGAAAATTTTGCCAGGCCTTAAAACGGGTAGCCATCAAGATGTTGATATTGAACATTTTGATATTTCTTATGACTTCAGAGACTAAAACTGCCAGTATAGCAACACTGTCATCAGGTTTTTCTACATATGTAGACAGTTTTGCCTGGTTTCCAGTCAGATAGCACCACAAAGCCAAAGAAAAATTCTTTTTGCATTTTGCAGATAAGTTTAGTTTGGTATAACAGACATTTCTATCATGAAATGAATTGTCTTCATCCAAATTCTGATATTGATTAATTGTATTGGAACATGGTCTCATGTACAGGCTTTGGGGATCTAACTCAACAACATATTTATGAACAACAAAATATATTTTATGTCCTAAATGACCATTTTTTTTATAGATATTGTAAAGATTTTGAATAATTGTGCAATACGCAAGGAATGTTTTTGGTTGAAATGCTTCAATTTTGCTCAATTGACATGCATTCACAGGATCTACCACACGTCTGTCTATTATTATTTTATAAGGAGTAGTGTCTTCATCATCCAAGGGACCATGCATCTCCCAAGAACCTTCAGAAGGCGTTGATAATAGATAATCAATATTCTCCTCAATATCTTCAAGCCTTGGTCGGTAGTAGAATTTTTCCATTATCGCAGTGAATGCTGAAAGATCTTCTGTGAGGCTTGATCTCATTAGGCTTAGAATGTCAACAACAATGAGAATGCACTGAAATTAAGAGAAGATAACCGAAAGTGAGTTTGTACTGCTGAATCCAGCTCTTTGGCATCAGTGTAAGTCCTCAAATGAACACTGTACAGTATCTTATTAAAAAGTAATACCATACATGAAGTTGAACCTCCCAAACGAAGAGCTTTGTAGCTGTAATGGAACTGTTGCAATCAGCCAAATAGTAAAGTTTTACAGCACTGTCTATTTCCTTAGTCACATTAGCTCCAAAAATGAGAGATCCACTTGCCCACAGCAACATAGTCTACATCACTAACAGGTCTAATACAATATCTCACAAAGTGAATTAAGAATTTTTAACTGTTTTTATTGTAATCTTTGTTTATCCATGTAAAACATGTTGAGACAAAAATTTGGCATGGCAAGTATGCCATTCCTGTTTGGGTTTTCGGGGAAATGGACCCAAACGCAGAGTGGGAAAAACTCACAAAACTAAAAGGGTAAATATACACAAAGAATTTAATGCAAAAAAAGTCAGGAACAAACAAAGGGGCCACGAGGGGCAAAACCACAAACTCAAAAACCAAAAAAACACAGAATGGAACACAGGCGGGGCCGAGCACAGGCGGGGCGAAACACAGGCGGGGCGGAACACAGGCAGGGCGGAGCACAGGCAGGGCGGAGCACAGGCAGGGCGGAACACAGGCGTGGCGGAACACAGGCGGGGCGGAACACAGGCGGGGCGGAGCACAGGCGGGGCGGAACACAGGCTGGGCGGAACACGGGCGGGTCAGAAATACAGGCAGGCGGAACACACACAAACAGACGGAAACTCACTAGCAGAAGCACAGTCAGAAACACAAACACAAGCAAGCAGATACATACAAGTCAGAAAAAAAACACGAGGAACCAGCACCCGCGTCAGGGGAACAAAGAACTTAGGCAAGACACAGGTGAACTCAGTACATAATCAAACGAGAGGGAAGGGATAACGAGAGGCAGGTGGGGACGATGATTAAATAATGAGACGATAATGGAAAACAATAGCCGCGTTTCCACCGCAGGAACTTTACCCCGGAACTAGGAACCTTTTGAGGAACTAGGGTCTAAATTTAGTTCCGGGGGCTTTATTTTACCCCCCAAAAAGTTCCTGCTCGGGGGGTAGTACTTTCCGAAAGTACAGGAACCTTTTGGGTGGAGCTTGCAGCGCTGAACATTTCTGATTGGTCGAGTACTCGCAGCATTTTTTTTGTGTTTGCTTTCAGCCGCCATGTTTAAAACTATTCAGCCGCAAACCAATTTATTTTCATAATAACTTCAAATCAAACTTGTATGTTATGCGGCGCAGTAGCCTAGTTTTGGTTATAGCCTGCCAACGTCTTGCAATTATAACGTATGCTCTTCTGTTCTTTTCTTGCTTTAGTATTCTTTTTATAAATTTTTTTTATAAAAAGCATTCGTGCTGGGACAGCATATTACGTACCAAAACATTCAAACGGATTAATTCGGTTGCTGAATATTTTCTTCCGGATTTTCTTTGTTAGCCCTTTGTAATAGACTCAAAACGTTTGATACAGTTATGTGAGGTATGCGGTAGTTCTGCGTAATTTACATTGGTGATACAGTAAAAGCAAACTGGAAATCACCTTTCGCACTTTTTGTCAGGGTAAAATAACAGGTTAATTCTAGTAATCGTCCCGTTAGCTTTTTCAGACTGCTGTAATTTTACTCTGCCATTCTTCAATTCCACAAAAGACCAGGAAGACTATGGACTAATTTATGGTGCATGGTTCACATCTGGAGGGCACACTTCGCTGCCCGGCTAGCAGTAACTTCGAAGGAAAGCAAACGGTGGCTGTACCACTACTAATTTAAATTTTCACGCAAGTCCGAGTTTTCGTTCTATTCTTGTCATTTTGCGATTTGCGATTTTGGAATTGACGATGAGAAAGTAATCAAACAGCAAATTGTTTACAACGTGTGCATGTTTTCTGCTGTTGTTGCCAGTTATACATATAAAGGTGAATGCATTCGGTCGCTTCGGATGTCAAGACATGAAAGTGAATGTTCGCATAAAAACATAATGAATGTGTTTGAGAGGATATATAAAACAGTTACAATCTGACTATTGGCCTGTTATATCGTATTTGTTGCATAACAACGATCCAAGTTCAACTACCAATGACAGTTTTGCTTGACAACGGTAAAATAAGCCCAAACGGCTGCAGAAGAATATTTCAATTCCAGGTGATTAAATCGATAAAAAAAAAAAAAAAAGAAAAATACAAAAGTAACCGTATATAATCATTGTTGGTAACCCCTTTGTATATAAGTGGAATAAACCCCTCTGGGCTGTCCCGGTTATTAAATAATGTAGGCTACTTCGGTGGTAGTATGGGGTTACAGAAGAAATCATAGGACAGATGGACCAAAGACAACGTCGTTTTTTCATATGTCAGTGGGCTAATTTGCCTAATCTTCGCGGGACTTTAGACCGCGGTGGAAACGCAGACAACCGTGGGCTGAAGGAACCTTTTAGTTCCTGGTAAAGTAGTTCCTGGGACTAAAATTTTGGTGGAAACGCGGCTAATAATACAATTAACACAGGAAACCAATGAGGGAATTAACAGAAATACAAGAACTGAGAAGTGCCGCCAACTGGCGCCCCAAAAAGGAAAAATAGAAACAAAAAGACAGAACCATGACAATTCCACCACGTGGCACTTTGGAGATGCAGTTTCCTCAGTTTCCTCAACAGGGATCCTGAGTAGCCGATTAGCATGTTGCATGAAAAGGCGTCGATTAGCACAAACCATGACGCCGAGTAGCAAACGGAATATGGAACCATGACATATACAGCACTTTCAGGGTTTCCAACAGAAATAACCACAATCACCACAAACTCTCAGCCCCGAAAAACATTTACTTGTGCACCTTCTGACCTGACTTCTGACTTCTAAAGTCCCAAACTTTTTTTTTAGTTCTTCCTGCCGATTACATCATCATAAATGCTCCAGGCTCACAAAGAATATGTCTCCCCATTGGACATATAGCTACATCAGGCAATAAAAACATTGGATACACATGTAAAATGGACACATATAGAACCGTACACTTCTTTTTTTCTTTTTTTACTTTGTGGGGCCCACGGTTAGTTCGCTACTGGCTCACTGGTGTCACGTTTGCCTATGGGACCTTTGGACAAGCAACGGGTCAAATCCCTCTTTAGAATCACACAAAAGCTCAAAGGCTACATCAGCTTGCTTCTAATTAATAGTTGCCTTAAAAATTAAACCATTGCTTTTGAAATTTTTGTGGGAAACTTATATTTCTAAAATCCATTCTCAATCATTTCACATGCAAACCCCACATAATATTGTTACATGACTAGAGATGGGTATCATTCACATTTTGATGATACCCCTGCTAAAACAGCACTCTTCAAACCTGAAACAGTCATCTACCTTCTTTATTTAATAGAACAAGCAAATTATGACATTAAAGCATATCTTTTTATGGAAAAAGCACGTCCTATTGTCTGAATCCTTGTGAGTAAAATACAGTCACACTTTACACAGTTTCGCTTTCGTCATTTTGACCGATTTGGACATTTGCTAGCTTGCTAATGAGTTGACTGAGCGAGTGTATAAAGTTATTACTAGCTACAGATGGCACCTAAGCACTGACTTCTGCTTTGCGATTTGGTTCGATACGTAACATTGCTGGTTGTATGGGAACTGATGCCAACTACCAGGTTTTGGGTACCAAACCCTGTTCATGACTCAGACACCTACATAATAACAAGGCCCTAAAACCTCAAATTACTACTGCAGGCTTTGCCCAACAATGGGCTTGTTTTGTGGGTCTGCAGCTGAGTACTATTGGGAGTCCTTTTTTACATGCAGAAATCCAAATGCTCAAGCATACAAGCAACATAAGTAAATCTGGGAATCCGTTCATGGCCATTTAAATAAGTGTTAATAACTTTATTGCTCAAGTTAACTCAAGTGTTACTGCTTCATAATGGTTACTTCTTCACTAAAGTGTTTTTGAATCTAATGAAAAACATGTTTTCAACGTACAAAAATGCCAAGTTACTCACTCATACAAAGCACTGTATATAAGTCATTCATTCAAATCTAGGCCTGCCATTAAAAGTATTCATATAAAAATATTGTCCATCTTAGCTCAGACAAATTAACAAAGCTGTATTCCAAAGCAACGTGGTTATTTCTGTGGAGAACCCTGAAAAAAACTCTTGGTGCTGTATAGGTATGTGGCATGCCCTGCCAAAGCGTAACTTGGCTGGATGGCATACCTGCCATCCCAATGTGTCAGATGCAAAAGAAAGCCAAAAGAGAGAGAGAGACAGACAGACAGACAGACAGACAGGCAAAGACAGAGAGATGGAGAGAGTGTGAGAGAGAGAGAGACAGAGACATGGAGACAGAAAAAAACAGAAACAGAGAGAGAGAGAGAGAAAGAGAGAGACATTACCATTGGTATTATGAGCGGATCTTCTGCAGCTTTCTTTAGCCCTTTGGGCTTTCTGGGGGCTTTCTGGGGAAGCTTTCGGGATGGCATCTTCAAACTGGCCGGTGATACTGGCAAAAAAAAATGGTAATAGCAATAAAAATGTAGAATTAAATATAAAAAACAGGAGAGAGCAAACATGCCTGGGTTGTGACCGTATGGAATGTGATTTGGTACCAAAACCCAAGAGAGAGAGCAGTCATGGCTTAAGCCAAATTAGCCTTCAGCTGAATTCTGGGGTTTGAGGTGTGCAGCCTAGAAAATGACCAAATTAAACTTCACCACACTACTCAAAGTATTTCTGTAATCAAGTTCATCTTCTGTGAAGTTGCCCCTCCCCCCAGTGAGATTCTTTGTTCCTGTTTGTTACTCTCTCATCTTATTCAATAAACAATCAATCAATTGAATGATGATAATGACAGTAGTAGTAATAATAATAATAACAATACCAATGAAATCGTAGAATAAAATATAAAACAGAAGGAGAGAGCAAACATACCTGGGTTGTGACCGTACGGACTGTGGTTTGGCACCAAAACCCAAGAGAGAGAGCGGTCGTGGCTTAAGCCAAATTAGCCTTCAGCTGAATTCTGGGGTTTGAGGTGTGCGGCCTAGAAAATGACCAAATTAAACTTCACCACACTACTCAAAGTATTTCTGTAATCAAGTTAATCTTCTGTGAAGTTACCCCCCCCCCCCTCCCCCCAGTGAGATTCTTTGTTCCTGTTTGTTACTCTCTCATCCTATTCAATAAACTATCAATCAATTGAATGATGATAATAACACTAGTAATAATTATAATAATAACAATACCAATGAAATCGTAGAATAAAAAATAAAAAAGAAGGAGAGAGCAAACATACCTGGGTTGTGACCGTACGGACTGTGGTTTGGCACCAAAACCCAAAAGAGAGAGCGGTCGTGGCTTAAGCCAAATCAGCCTTCAGCTGAATTCTGGGGTCTGAGGTGTGCGGCCTAGAAAATGACCAAATTAAACTTCATCACACTACTCAAAGTATTTCTGTAAACAAGTTCATCTTCTGTGAAGTTACCCCCCCCCCTCCCCCCAGTGAAATTCTTTGTTCCTGTTTGTTACTCTCTCATCCTATTCAATAAACAATCAATTGAATGATGATAATAATAGTAGTAATAATAATAATAATAACAATACCAATGAAATCGTAGAATTTCAAAAAAAAAACAGAAGGAGAGAGCAAACATACCTGGGTTGTGACCGTACGGACTGTGGTTTGGCACCAAAACCCAAAAGAGAGAGCGGTCGTGGCTTAAGCCAAATTAGCCTTCAGCTGAATTCTGGGGTTTGAGGTGTGCGGCCTAGAAAATGACCAAATTAAACTTCACCACACTACTCAAAGTATTTCTGTAATCAAGTTAATCTTCTGTGAAGTTGCCCCCCCAGTGAGATTCTTTGTTCCTGTTTGTTACTCTCTCATCCTATTCAATAAACAATCAATCAATTGAATGATGATAATAACAGTAGTAATAATAATAATAATAACAATACCAATGAAATCGTAGAATTAAAAAAAAAAAAACAGAAGGAGAGAGCAAACATACCTGGGTTGTGACCGTACGGACTGTGGTTTGGCACCAAAACCCAAAAGAGAGAGCGGTCGTGGCTTAAGCCAAATTAGCCTTCAGCTGAATTCTGGGGTCTGAGGTGTACGGCCTAGAAAATGACCAAATTAAACTTCACCACACTACTCAAAGTATTTCTGTAATCAAGTTCATATTCTGTGAAGTTGCCCTGCCCCTCCCCCCAGTGAGATTCTTTGTTCCTGTTTGTTACTCTCTCATCCTATTCAATAAACAATCAATCAATTGAATGGTGATAATAACAGTAGTAATAATAATAATAATAACAATACCAATGAAATCGTAGAATAAAATATAAAAAAGAAGGAGAGAGCAAACATACCTGGGTTGTGACCATACGGAATTTGGTTTGGCACCGAAACCGAAGAGAGAGCGGTCGCGGCTTAAACCGAATTAAACTTCACCACCCTACTCAAAGTATTTCTGTAATCAAGTTCATCTTCTGTGAAGTTGCTTGTTCTTAGTTGGAACTTAAGCTGAAATACAGAAGTTGCTGCCTGTCCGATGTTCAGGTGAGTGGATGGGACGTTTGCTATTGGGTGGCACCTTTTATAGGCATTCATGTCATTCTGTTTTTTTTTTGTTTTTTTTTGTGGGTGGGGACCAGTGCCACCAATATAAAAAGTTAGTCTAGAGTCCTGTAGGCTGGTGCATAGCTAGTGGTTGGCAAGTTAGCTTGTCAGTTGGGTAGCTAATGGGAAGAGGGAGATTGGGAGCTTGTTCTCGTGTAGATATTCAGCATCTGCCCCCGGGCATGAGGGGGGGAACCTAAATAAAAGTTTCCATTGTTATTTGAATCACTCCTTTCGATTTTTATTTAGTAACTTCTTTCAGTTAAGGTGACCTGAGGTGAATCACACCCAGTCAGGTGAGATTGTCAGTGACGTAGGTAATTTCTGTTTGGGACCTAAGCACTCAGTAAATAGTTAGCATGTTTGTGTCATTGGGGATCAAGCAGCAAAGCTGCTCATCTTATCATTCATCATCATCATCTTTTTCTTCTGGCTAGGGTGTTTATAGCAGCCCCTAAAACTGTATGGTAAAAAGTTTTGAAATTTGGCACACTGATTGGGGACAGTTTCATGATTCTTTTTACCAAGATACATGTCTCCTCCTTGAGCACTCTAGCGCCACCAATGGGTCAAACTTGGAGGTACGTTTATGCATGCATGTTTTGAGCTGTACGCCCGATTTTTAAAAATGAGGTACCATTGGATTCCTTGGATCAAGCCGAGTTCAATGCACCCATTGATGTCAATTTGCCATATTGGATTTTCTGAAAAAGTTGTAAAAATTTTCACAGGCCACAAATTTACATTACATTACATTTTGTCCAATCTTCTCTAAATTGGGCACAGATGATGTTCAGACCAAGCCTCATAAAAGTTATCAGATGGATTTTTTATTTTTGAAAGCGATCATCCGTCACAGACAAACGAAATCGCTATAAAATGAGCCACCTTCGAGAATCTATCCACGACGACTAAGATGGCAGTGTTGCCATCAGAGGGTGGCAGCCCAGTGATAAAGTCCAGTGCTATGTGACTCCAAGGACGACTATGAACGGGCAAGGGACGTAAAAGACCCGACGGTGGAATGCAAGAACCCTTGTTCCGAGCGCAAACCGAGCAGGCCGAAACATACTCCCGCACATCCCTCTCCATGCCAGGCCACCAAAATCGCCGGGATAAAAAATCCTTGAATCTGTGGACACCCGGGTGACAAGTCAGATGCGTGGAATGTCCCCAACGCAACACCTGGGCGCGTACCCTAGCAGGGACAAAGAGACAGTTTGACGGACCTCCACCTGGATCCGGCTCAGACCTTTGAGCCTTCTGAACCACTGACTCAATCCTCCACATAGCAGGAGCTACAATCAGAGTGGAGGGAACAATGGGTTCTGGGGAGCGGTTGTCGTCTGATTGGTCATAGATTCTAGACACGGCGTCAGGTTTGATATTTTTTGAACCCAGACGATAAGTAAGGATAAAATTAAATCGGGCAAAAAACAGAGACCAGCGACCCTGCCGCGAATTCCGTCTCTTAGCTCTCTGAATAAACTCCAGGTTTTTATGATCTGTCCAGACCGTAAAAGGATGTCATATTACAGGCATTTAGCAGACGCTCTTATCCAGAGCGACTTACACAACTTTTTACATAGCATTTTTACATTGTATCCATTTATACAGCTGGATATATACTGAAGCAATTCCGGTTAAGTACCTTGCTCAAGGGTACAACGGCAGTGTTCTTACCCGGGAATCAAACCTGCGACCTTTCGGTTACAAGCCCAGTTCCTTACCCACTGTGCTACATGTTCCGCCCCCTCCAACCAATGCCGCCACTCCTCCAGAGCCAGCTTGACTGCCACAACTTCATGATCCCCGACATCATAATTCCTCTCCGCTGGGGAAAGAGACCGCGAGAAATATGCACACGGGTGCACCTTGTTATCTAACGGGGACCAAGCTCAGAGGCATCCACCTCCACCACGAATGGAAGTGCCGGGTTAGGCGTGATGAGAATGGGCTCAGAACAGAACATAGACTTTAAAACCCGGTTTTGGATGTCCAAGCAAAACGAACACTGGCCTCCATTTTGGTCAGTGTGGTGATCGGTGCGACTACTGCGCTAAAATTGCGAATGAAACGCCTGTAAAAGTTGGCGAATCCCAAAAACCGCTGCACCTGTTTAACCGATGTGGGTGGGGGCCAATTCTTAACCACGGAGATTTTATCGGGGTCCATTTTAATAGTTCCCTCAGAAACGATAAACCCCAAAAAAGAGACAGATTTGGCGTGGAATAGGCATTCCTCTGCCTTCACGAACAGTTCAGCCTCCAAAAGGCATTTCAAAACCTGCCTGACATGACTGACATGCTCAGCAGGAGTGTTGGAAAAGATTTAAATGTCATCTAAATAGACAAACACAAATCTCTCCAACATCTCCCTAAGTACGTCATTGACTAAGGCCTGAAATACCGCTGGGGCGTTCGTGAGACCGAATGGTATGACTAAATATTCAAAATGGCCGTTATGTGTGTTAAATGCCGTTTTCCACTCGGCTTCTTCTCTTATTCGCACTAAATTATAGGCATTCCGAAGTCGAATTTGGTGAATATAGTTGCCCCCTGGAGACGTTCAAAAGCCGAATTCATAAAGAGTAAGGGGTAGCGGTTCTTGACCGTGATATTATTAAGACCTCTGTAATCTATACAGGGTCGCAGACTCCCGTCCTTTTTCTTAAAAAAAAAAAACCCTGCCCCTGTCGGCGAAGTGGAGGGTCGAATAAAACCATTGGCCAGAGACTCTTGAATGTATTGCCTCATAGCCTCGCTCTCGGGAATAGATAAAGAATATAAGGAACCCCTTGGTGGGACCGAACCAGGAAACAATTCGATAGCACAATCATACGATCTGTGCAGAGGTAAAGTAGTGGCCTCTTGCTCACTAAATGCCTCCGCAAGATCTACATAATCGTCGGGGACATTGACTGGTAACGGAATAGTGACCGTACCCACTGCAACAAGATCCTCCATACTGGCAGAATAAGGATATTCCATTTCATCTGCCGTATCTTGTTCGCTACGGCTTTTAAAAGAACACCCCTCACCCGAGAATTCCTCTGTGTGACGTAATCGCAAGGAGAGAAAGAGTCAAAACATGGATCCCAGACTAGGCCCTCCTCCCTACCTGAAGGGGGCGACACCTCAAACTGACTGATGGGAGTAACGGTCTCCTCATCACAGTAATCAAAACTGGGTTGGGAACTAGAACAAACCCCAGGAGCCTGCGTAGTCTCCTGCTGACAGTGAGACACGCATTCCAAACCCCACTGAAGGATGGCCTCCCCAGTCCCCCCCCAGTTGATATAAGGTTTATGCCTAACTAACCAGGAATGCCCCAACACAAGGGGAAAGGTAGGCAATACCACCAAAAAAAATCTAATACGCTCCATATGTTCACCAAAAGGAATGCGCATCTGAATGAAAGCGGTGGTTCTTTCCACTTGGCCTGTGCCTAAGGGACGACCATCAAGCGCAGTAATCACCCGAGGCTGTGGCAATAGACGCACAGGTAATCCGCGTTTCTTTGCCCATTTAGTGTCAATAAAACAATCCACTGCGCCTGAATCTAAAAATGCATTAGTGTTAATGATCTGTTTATTCCAGGAGAGTTCAACGGGGATACAGGTGCGAAAGACCGATAACTCACGTCTCGCCAGTGGCCTACGCTTCACCGACGAGACTGATCTTTTGCTGCCAGCACTGGACAACTCTTTATGCGGTGCCCTATCTGTTTGCAATAGTTGCATCTCTTGGTTCTCGATCGGAAATCAGAATCCAGGTGAACGTCCACACTGTCCACCTACGTAGGTTCCGACCTAATTCCCGAGTCTTGGGAACGAGTGGAGAAAATGGGGGTATCCAAGAGAGGTGCGACGTAAGGGGTCGTTCGACCTCTCCTTTCATCCTTCTCTCTCTCTCTCGTTCCCTAACCCGGTGATCGATGCGGATAGCTCTCGCAACCAATGCCTCGAAAGTAGCGGGTGGCTCACTCACAGCCAGTGGATCCCTGACTGGATCTGACAGGGCGTTGGTAAAATAGAGTCATAAGCGGTAGTTCGGGCCAGCCTGATTCGCCGGCTAACGATCGGAATGCTATAGAAAATTCTGCGACACTATTCCTTCCGTGCCGAAGACGGGTTAACCTAGTGTCCGCCTCGCTGTCCGTAACATCATGGCCAAACACCCTTTCCATCTTCTCAATGAGGCGGTCTGAACTTGTCATTATGGGCGAGTTTGAACGAAAAAAGTGGGTCAGCCCAGGCCAGGGCTTGACCCTTAAAGAGACTAACAATAAACGCCACCCTTGATTTGTCCATAGCATATTGTGAAGGATGAGCTCTAAACTGTATAAAACATTGTGTTATGAACCCCCGGCATTTGCCGGATTCACCTTCGAACTGAGCAGGGAGCTGAAGTTTAGGTTCCTGATTACTTGTGAGTGCCGGTGTGTATGTCTGGGAAGGAAAGGATTGTGCTTGTGTACTGGGAGCGCGAGCATCGAGTCTCCGAAGAAACTCAGTTTGGAAACGCCTTGTCTCCTCGCGTTCAAGACGTCGCTCTTCCTCTACCCGGACCCGGTGTTCCTCGAAACATCGCCTAAACTCCTCGGAAGCCACCTGCTGGCGACCCATGATCTCTAGCAGGCCGGTCATTGTAGCTTCCTGGCGGCGTGACGCCTCCTCTTGTAGGGCCAAACACTTACACAGCTCTGCCTGTTGTGTAGTGGTGTTTACTTGTTGACTGTGCAACATTGTTAGCCCCTCTGTATGGGCCGTCAGGACGGCTTGTTGAGCCGTAACGCGCCTGATCCAGGCCAATGGTTGCTGGTACTTCCATTTGGCTTGAGTGTTCTGTGAGGGAGGAGAAGTGTGAAGACGCGACCAAACAGGGGATCTATAAGTTACCGAAGGGCACTCCAGTAACCACTGAGTCTCGTGAGAGACAAAATAAGAAGGGGGTGCTATACTCCTAAGGGACGTATCCCAAACAATGAATAATAAACCCCTAAACAGGTAACTGAGGAAGAAGGAGTATAAAAAAATAAAGGAACAGGGAAACGAGAAATAAAGAACAATAAACAACTTCGAACCGAAGCTGAGAAAAAGAAAATGTCCTTTCATTCCACAGGTGTGGCTGGTAATCAGTGGAAGATGTGAGCAAACAACAGGTGAAACAGATCACCGTGGTAATCCTGCAGGAATGCAAGGAATGTTAGGACGGGAACAATACCCTGCACAGAAACCGTCACACACTCCTTTCGATTTCATTTTTATTTAGTAACTTCATTCAGTTAAGGTGACCTTAGGTGAATCGCACCCAGTCAGGTGAGATTGTCAGTGACGTAGGTGATTTCTGTTTGGGACCTAAGCATTCAGTAAATAGTTAGCATGTGTGTGTCATTGGGGATTTACCCCATTGACGTCAATTTCCGCCATATTGGATTTTCCGCCATATTGGATTTTTTGAAAACGTTCTAAAACTTTTCACAGGCCACAAATTTACATTACATTACATTTTGTCCAATCTTCTCCAAATTGGGCACAGATGATGTTCAGACCAAGCCTCATAAAAGTTATCAGATGGATTTTTTATTTTTGAAAGCGATCGTCCGTCACAGCCAAACAATATCGGCGTCGAAGTTGCCAAACAGGAAGCGAGCTCACATTTCAGCAACGCTTTCATGTATTGACACCAAACTTGGTAGATAGACTCAGTACCCCTTTCTGAGGACGTGCAAAAAGACTTGCTATTTGACCACTGGGGGGGCGCTGCAATTAGTAAAAATGTGTTTTGCCCAATAACTGTTGATGTGTTTGCCTTAAAAAAGCAAATGTGTGGTTGTATCTTTGGAAACCCCAAGGCAGAGACAAAAGCATCCATTACAGTCAATCGAAAATGGCGGCGAAGCCGCCAAACAGGAAGTGAGGTCATAACTCAGCAATGCTTCGATGTATCAAAACAAAACTTGGTGCATGGACTCAGGATCCCATTTTGAGGAAGCACTTACCGCTGCACTTACCTGTCAGATGTTCAGGTGAGTGGATGGCACATTTGCTATTGGTTGGCACCTTTTATAGGCATTCACGTCATTCTGTTTTTTTGTTTTTTTTTGGTGTCGTCACTCCAGAACTCATCACAGACAGAGGTGTGACCAGTGCCACCAATGTAAAAAGTTAGTCTGGAGTCCTGTAGGCTGGTGCATAGCTAGTGGTTGGCAAGTTAGCTTGTCAGTTGGGTAGCTAATGGGAAGAGGGAGATTGGGAGCTTGTTCTCGTGTATATATTCAGCATCTGCCCCAAGGCATGAGGGGGGGAACCTAAATAAAAGTTTCCATTGTTATTTGAATCACTCTGTGAGGGAGGAGAAGTGTGAAGACCAGACGCGACCAAACAGGGGATCTATAAGTTACCGAAGGGCACTCCAGTAACCACTAAGTCTCGTGAGAGACAAAATAAGAAGGGGGTGCTATACTCCTAAGGGACGTATCCCAAATAATGAATAATAAACACCTAAACAGGTAACTGAGGAAGAAGGAGTATAAAAAAATAAAGGAACAGGGAAACGAGAAATAAAGAACAATAAACGACTTCGAACCGAAGCTGAGAAAAAGAAAATGTCTTTTCACAAACAAACAGAAGACGTTCTGAGGCCAACTAAGCCCAGGGGAAAACTGGTTAGTAAGAGGCGGAAAGATTTGTGCCCCGAAGGTGACACAATAACCCCTAAAAACCGCCAACCTCAGAATCTGGACAAATACCGTCCTAATAGCTTTTTCCCCAAAAAAAACTGAAGTCTGAATTCTTTGTAATTCCTTGGTTCCTAAAATACTGAAACCTTGCTCAAAAAAGAGACAGGGAACTGGCTAGAGCAATACACGTTACACTGAAGCACCGTTCCACCGCCTACTGACACTTTAAATACCCAGCCACAGGTGTGGCTGGTAATCAGCGGAAGATGTGAGCAACCAACAGGTGAAACAGATCACCGTGGTAATCCTGCAGGAATGCAAGGAATGTTAGGACGGGAACAATACCCTGCACAGAAATCGTCATACACTCCTTTCGATTTCATTTTTATTTAGTAACTTCATTCAGTTAAGGTGACCTGAGGTGAATCGCACCCAGTCAGGTGAGATTGTCAGTGACGTAGGTGATTTCTGTTTGGGACCTAAGCACTCAGTAAATACAGTATATACAACGGCTTGGCTGAATACTCGATTCTGATTTGTCCAAGGGTGGGCATTATTTCTCAGTAAAGGGACACCTCAGACTTTTAACAGTTCTAAAATCAATGCGCTACAGAATCCAGCATTCTAAAGCAGTTTAAACAGCAACATTATTCTTTCGATTTTGAATTGTTGTTACATCCCCTCCCCTTTTCAATGTCCAATTTCACAATTGATGGCAACGTTTAATCACATTTCTAGTTACTGTTGATATAAGAGATCCCGCCCTAAGGAGGACAGCAGGAGCCCGTCCTCCTCTGCCCCCCACCACCACTTCACACAGACTGCCCTTTCCCCTCTTGCCTGCCCTGCAGGTGTCGCTGTTGAAGCATTTTAATCAGAGTTTCAATAATGGATTTTTTCAAAAGAAGAGATAAAAAATATTTTTTAAATGATACTGAGATTTGGTAATGGTTTATTTCAACCAATTACTCTTTTTATATTTTGATCTCCCTCTTGCCTCTCAAAAACAGAGGAGGCAAGAGGGAGTGGATGGGACGTTTGCTATTGGTTGGCACCTTTTATACGCATTCACGTCATTCAGTTTTTTTTTTTTTTGGTGTCGTCACTCCAGAATGGTGACCAGTGCCACCAATGTAAAAAGTTAGTCTGGAGTCCTGTAGGCTGGTGCATAGCTAATGGTTGGCAAGTTAGCTTGTCAGTTGGGTAGCTAATGGGAAGAGGGAGATTGGGAGCTTGTTCTCGTGTATATATTCAGTATCTGCCCCAGGGCATGAGGGGGGGAACCTAAATAAAAGTTTTCATTGTTATTTGAATCACTCCTTTCGATTTCATTTTTATTTAGTAACTTCTTTCAGTTAAGGTGACCTGAGGTAAATCACACCCAGTCAAGTGAGATTATCAGTGACGTAGGTAATTTCTGTTTGGGACCTAAGCACTCAGTAAATAGTTAGCATGTTTGTGCAATTGGGGATCAAGCAGCAAAGCTGCCTAGGCACGCATTGTGTTTCTACCTTATCCTATCATTCATCATCATCATCTTTTTCTTCTGGCTAGGGTGTTTACCCATTGACATCAATTTCCGCCATATTGGATTTTCTGAAAACGTTTTAAAAATTTTCACTGGCCACAAATTTACATTACATTACATTTTGTCCAATCTTCTCCAAATTGGACACAGATGATGTTCAGACCAAGCCTCATAAAAGTTATCAGAGGGATTTTTTATTTTTGAAAGCGATCGTCCGTCACAGCCAAACGAAATCAGCGTCGAAGTTGCCAAACAGGAAGCGAGCTCACATTTCAGCAATGCTTTCATGTATCGACACCAAACTTGGTAGATAGACTCAGTACCCCTTCCTGAGGACGTGCAAAAAGACATGCTATTTGACCACTGGGGGGCGCCGCAATAATTAAAAATGTGTTTTGCCCAATAACTGTTGATGTGTTTGCCTTAAAAAAGCAAATGTGTGGTTGTATCTTTGGAAACCCCAAGGCAGAGACAAAAGCATCCATTACAGTCAATCGAAAATGGCGGCGAAGCCGCCAAACAGGAAGTGAGGTCATAACTCAGCAATGCTTCGATGTATCTAAACAAAACTTGGTACATGGACTCAGGATCCCATTTTGAGGAAGCACAAAAACATTCCATCATTTGACCACTGGGGGGCGCTGCAATAAGCAAAAATTCATTTTGGCTAATAACTGGTGATGTATTTACTTAAAAAAAAAATATTCTCATGTCTGGTGATACCGTGAGAGGTCCCAAGGCCGAGACATGGCAACTTTTCATGCCAACCTAATTGATGTGGCTGCCATATTGGATTTTATTGAAAGGTTTACACATTTTTCACAGGCCACAAAGTTTGCCCAATCTTCACCAACTTGGCACAAATCGTCTTCGGGCCAACCTTCAAAAATGTTCTCTGATGCATTTTTGATTTTCAAAAACGTTCATCCATTACAGCCAAATCAAAGGCAAATGACCCAAACAGGACGTGAGCTCATATCTCAATTACACTCAATCTTTGGTCGATTGACATAAAACTTGCTATCAGTGCTTACAGCCACGCTTTTAACATGATCTGATCAAGTTGCCATGGTGACTCTGCCCTGCTGGACTGCTTGGCCCCCTCATCGCTGCTTGCAGCTATATTTTTAATTGTTACATCATTTGTGAAATTCCACAACTCACATCCATTTCTCTGTAGCATTCTAGTTTTTTTTAAATTGCATTGGAATTTTCAGCCCCTCTAGACTGCATCTTTTTACCAGTGTGTCTATAAAAGAAATAAAATGTTAGCGTATTAATGAGTGCTGCAGTAATCACCTCCTGGCTGCAGAAATGATAGGGTGGGTGTACTTGCAGTGTGAACTGTGACTGTAATATCTTTGAGGATGCAGTAATGTCAGTGTTACCGTAATGGCGATTCCAAATCTGTTCATTTCGCATTTATTTTGTAAAGCAAAGGTTTTTCTCAAAGTTGATGTGATGGAATAAAAGGTTGATGAGACCTAGTGCCCTGTGGATTCATGCTTGGCGTGTTGGCATTAGTGATCATTGTTTCATTAATAATGTATCTAACCATACCGCCAACAAAAATTTAAATGTGGCGGCCACAAAAACTATGTAGCCAGTAGCTCCATGGGGCAAAGTGCAGTTGGCGATTTTGTCGCCCAGGGCATGGGAAAGTTGAATCAGTTAGGGGTCTGCGTTCGTCATCGGCTCCTAGCAACCCCCAGCTTGCTGGTGGATCAGGCCACTGTGGACTGCATGCTAAAGCTGTGGAAAGGTCTTCCTCCGACTCTGCTCTCCGTGAGCTTGGGGGGTAACCCGTGGTGTGAAAATAAACGGCGGGCGACACCACAGGTTTTTTGGAGGAGCACCGTGGATGTTTTCACTCTCCGGAATCGTCACGGGGTTGGCGCATGAACGCAGCTGCGGTTGCAGATGATTGGCCATTTCAAATTAAGATGGGAACTGGACATGGTCCACTTCACGGTGGGCTGCAATTCTTCTTCTTCTTCTTATTATTATTATTATTATTATTATTATTGTTATTATTATTATCATTATTATTATTTTCAAAAGAAAAGGAAAAGGTTTCATACCAATAAATGTGATGTCATTATTTTGAGAGGATTTTATTATTACAATTTTTCTTTCAATTACTTTGATACATTTGTCAGAAGACCGTGACAAAGTCCAAAAACACGCTTTTTTTAAAACTCTACTCCAACAGCAGAATCTGTCAACAGGAACAAAACTTAACTTTTTTTATCCAGGTTTCCTAAGCAGCATGAGTAAATACTGAACGCAAAAATAATAACCCAAACAAAATTACACAAAATGCATCTTTTAACATTATTATTCAGCAAATATATAATCTCTGGAAATAATTTTTATCTTTGAGAAACAGTAGCTGGACCATTAACGTACAGGTACACTGAACAAAAAAAAATTACAGTGAGTAAATATTAATTACGAAAAATGTTGCAATGCCAGGGCATCTTGCTCTTATCTGTGCACATGTCTTCATTCAACAGACAGATCCTTCTCTAACAGGAATATTTTTCAGCGTTAATGTGTTAAATAGCACAAGCTGTTCATGAAAAAAAAACATCAGATTGTATATACTAATTTAAATAAATAAGAAAATAAATAAAGGTTCATTCAAACTACAATAACCCAGCTGAAACTTTACAGTATTTTACTGAAATATTCAAAATAATAAACAACATAAATTTCAGTCTTCTACTCTAGAATCTACGACTGGACCTCGTGCCAACTTCAGCCATTTGATGCGCCAAGATGGCTGCACTAGGGCAGGAATCCTGCCACAGCGCCGCGTCTATTTATTCTTCACAACTCCTTTCTTCTCTTTTCTCACCTCCTCTTTGCCCCTTCTCTCTTTCTGCACTGCTCCTGCTGTCTTTCCTTCTCTTTTCCCTCCCTCCCCTCCCGCCCGTTTCTCCCCTCCTCTCTCCGGCTTCCCCCCCTCTCTTCCGTGGGCCCCCGCGTCTCCTCCTGCCCTGTGCAGCTGCGCCGCGTGGACCCTGTGGATGAGGGAGAAGCAGTCGTCCTCGGGGCCTATGGGGCTGCTGACGTGCTGCGCCGCGTTTGGGGACTGGGGTCTGGACCGGGACTTCCTGGGCGTGGCCCGGCTGGGAGAGTTGGGTCTGGACCGGGACTTCCTGGGCGTGGCCCGGCTGGGAGAGTTGGGTCTGGACCGGGACTTCCTGGGCGTGGCCCGGCTGGGAGAGGCGGGTCTGGACCGGGACTTTTTGGGCGAAGAGGGGTTGGATCGGGCCTTCCTGGGCGGGGCAGGGTTAGGGGCGGAGAGGAGCTGGTCCTGTCTGTGCAGGGTGGACTCGAGGGTAACCGTGCTCATGGAGGCTGATCTGGGGGGCCCTGGACTCAGTGCCACAGGTAGAGAGCATCGCTGCTCCTCGATTCTACAGCCCTGGAGCAAACAGAAGAGACAAGACCTGCACCTGTACTCTAAGTACGAAGAGTAACATACACCCAACTGTACCGTTGCCTGCACTCCTTTACCGTGGTAACGCGAACATCCAAATTTATTTTTAGTTATTTTTCAGTGATCAGATTAGCAGGGCGTAATTCCAGAGACCGATTTAATTTAAATGCATTACTAATTAAATAGTTACTTTTCAACAGAATGAGATTACGGGAGACTGAATAGCATAAATCGCAGCATAAAGCGCAGGCATTTTTAAATATTAAAGTTGTCGATGGAAGACACGGTCTTCGTTGGGTAAATATTCCGGAAGACTGGAAGGGAAGCTCGGCTAATTGCCCATGATTTTCTGTCGTTTTCTTGGCGAATCTTGAAGAACCCTGGTGTTAATGCCATTTGCGATTCTTGCCATTCACTAGGACTTGGACAACGATGACAAGCCCAAAGCCTGAAAAGCCAAATGCCGAATTCTGAATTCACCAACAAATATCCACCGGCCTACCAGCACTAAAGCTGCATTGTACTGCCATCGATAGATGTAGTGAAATATAGTCTCACAGTCTCCCTGTGCAGTGCAGCACTGTACCTGTGCAGGAGAGACTTACCTGGAGTCTGGACACCATGTTGCACAGCTCATCGGTTTCCTTTCCAGCCACAGACTTCCCCCGTCCTTCCTGATCACTGCCAGAGACTCCCTGTAACCCTGGCAGCAAGTTGAGTGACACACGCTGGTCGTCAAGGCGATGGCTCTGAGTGCTGGCCAAGATGCTGAACAGTTGATCAATGTCTGCCATTGAGGACTGAGTGGGGACTAGAGAGGAACATAAATATGAATTAATACATTTCTTATGTTTGTGGTATTTAGGATTTGGGGCACAGTTTTAACCTGAGTGTGTGGTATCGGTGTTTGGAGCTGTGAGGAACTGACCTGATTTTGTTGTATTAGGGTGTTTGGGGGTACAAGCGCTCCTCTTGTTCGGGTCAAAAACACAACGTTGCTCCTCCATACGCCCTCTCTGCACGTGACTGAGCATGGAGAAAAACTGCTCCTGTTCCACCGTACCAGGAGCCACTCCCTGCAGGGAATTACACATCACCCAATCAGAGCACAGATCAAGGCAAGAAACAGCCAATCACAAGTTGGCTTATTGCCATTTCACACATAGTTCCAGCCTTCCTTATAAACATGGGATATATAAACAAAAGCACTCACAGAATATGTTACTGAGCTGATACAGGAGCGAATCAGTACCTGTGCAGATTAATATTAATCTCTACACACCTGAGCTGTGTGCAAGCCATCCCTCTGAACTCTCTCTTTATCTGGGGTGGGGCTGAGGGAGGCTGACCCAGGTGGGCACTGGCTGGAGGGGGTCGCTGTAGGGGAAGCAGGCCTGGAGTGAGCCTTCCTGGGAGCGGGAGGGGATCCAGGAGCCAGAAAGATTTGGGGTGCAGAGCATCGCTGCTCATCCATCCTGGGGCCCTGAGAAACATGCAGAACTCCATCTCAAAACCGTTCCATACTACCTGTGCTGCACCTGTGCTGGCCTGCAGTCTACCTGGGCTTTACTTGTAAAACAAGGGCACACAGTGTCGTTGATGCGAAACACGATTCAGGGACTTGAGTGCTAATAGCGCCCTCTTGTGGAGACTCTTCAGCCCACTAAATGTGAGTGAGTGTGTGAGTGAGTCACAAGCCAGGTCCATGAGGTACTGTGCATCTAAAAACAACAGTCTACCTGCGCTATAATCACATTGAACTGATGTTGATTTATCCTCTTGAGAACTGATCATTCCTTTTTGTCCCAAGTCTCTGGTCTTATTTGGAAGAACCATGTGTTCTACTTTGATAAAGCCTACACTACAAGGGACATTCAATAAAAAATAAATAATGTTTTAGAAAATATTTTCAATGCAACATGTTTTGGTCATCCAATACACTTGTCTTATGTCAAAAAAACTTTATTTTTTCTGCAGGTCTCAAGAGGATGTATTCTTCTATGTCCTACCTGTAGTGAAATACAGTCCACCTGTGCAGTGCAGCTCTATACCTGTTCAGGAGAGACTGACCTGGAGTCTGGACACCATGTTGCACAGCTCATCGGTTTCCTTTCCAGCCACAGACTTCCCCCGTCCTTCCTGATCACTGCCAGAGACTCCCTGTAACCCTGGCAGCAAGTTGAGTGACACACGCTGGTCATCAAGGCGATGGCTCTGAGTGCTGGCCAAGATGCTGAACAGTTGATCAATGTCTGCCATTGAGGACTGAGTGGGGACTAGAGAGGAACATAAATATGAATTAATACATTTCTTATGTTTGTGGTATTTAGGATCTGGGGCACAGTTTTAACCTGAGTGTGCGGTATCGGTGTTTGGAGCTGTGAGGAACTGACCTGATTTTGTTGTATTAGGGTGTTTGGGGGTACAGGCGCTCCTCTTGTTCGGGTCAAAAACACAACGTTGCTCCTCCATACGCCCTCTCTGCACGTGACTGAGCATGGAGAAAAACTGCTCCTGCTCCACCGTACCAGGAGCCACTCCCTGCTGGGAATTACACATCACCCAATCAGAGCACAGATCAAGGCAAGAAACACCCAATCACAAGTCGGCTCATTGCCATTTCACACCTAGTTCTACCCTTCCTTACAAAGATGGGATGTATAAACAAACACATTTACAGAATATGTTACTGAGTTGATACAGGAGCGAATCAGGATCTGTGCAGATTCATATTAATCTCTACACACCTGAGCAGTGTGCAGGCCATCCCTCTGAACTCTCTCTTTATCTGGGGTGGGGCTGAGGGAGGCTGACCCAGGTGGGCGCTGGCTGGAGGGGGTCGCTGTAGGGGAAGCAGGCCTGGAGTGAGCCTTCCTGGGAGCGGGAGGGGATCCAGGAGCCAGAAAGATTTGGGGTGCAGAGCATCGCTGCTCATCCATCCTGGGGCCCTGAGAAACATGCAGAACTCCATCTCAAAACCGTTCCATACTACCTGTGCTGCACCTGTGCTGGCCTGCAGTCTACCTGTGCTTTACCTGTAAAAAAACACCAATCTAGCTGTACTATAATCACATTGAACAGATATTTATTAATCCTCTTGAGAACCAGTAATTCGTTTTTGTCTCCCATAGGGGAAATTAGTCTCCGGTCTTATTCTCAAGAACCATACATTCTACTGTGCTGAAGCCCACACAGAAGAGGGTATCGAATAAAAATTGTAGAAATATTTTGGAAATATTTTCTCTGTAACATGTTTTTGTCATCCAGTACACTTGTCTTATGTCAAACAATGAAACCATCCGTGCAGTGCAGCACTGTACCTGTGCAGGAGAGACTTACCTGGAGTCTGGACACCATGTTGCACAGCTCATCGGTTTCCTTTCCAGCCACAGACTTCCCCCGTCCTTCCTGATCACTGCCAGAGACTCCCTGTAACCCTGGCAGCAAGTTGAGTGACACACGCTGGTCGTCAAGGCGATGGCTCTGAGTGCTGGCCAAGATGCTGAACAGTTGATCAATGTCTGCCATTGAGGATTGAGTGGGGACTAGAGAGGAACATAAATATGAATTAATACATTTCTTATGTTGGTGGTATTTAGGATTTGGGGCACAGTTTTAACCTGAGTGTGTGGTATCAGTGTTTGGAGCTGCGAGGAACAGACCTGATTTTGTTGTATTAGGGTGTTTGGGGGTACAGGCGCTCCTCTTGTTCGGGTCAAAAACACAACGTTGCTCCTCCATACGCCCTCTCTGCACGTGACTGAGCATGGAGAAAAACTGCTCCTGCTCCACCGTACCAGGAGCCACTCCCTGCTGGGCATTACACATCACCCAATCAGAGCACAGATCAAGGCAAGAAACAGCCAATCACAAGTCGGCTCATTGCCATTTCACATTTAGTTCTACCCTGGGATATATAAACAAAAGCACTCACAGAATATGTTACTGAGCTGATACAGGAGCGAATCAGTACCTGTGCAGATTCATATTAATCTCTACACACCTGAGCTGTGTGCAGGCCGTCCCTCTGAACTCTCTCTTTATCTGGGGTGGGGCTGAGGGAGGCTGACCCAGGTGGGCGCTGGCTGGAGGGGGTCGCTGTAGGGGAAGCAGGCCTGGAGTGAGCCTTCCTGGGAGCGGGAGGGGATCCAGGGGCCAGAAAGATTTGGGGTGCAGAGCATCGCTGCTCATCCATCCTGGAGCCCTGAGAAACATGCAGAACTCCATCATAATTTTTCAAAATAAATTTGATAAAAACTTCTATTAACTAATTGTAAAGACAATGTATCGTTTGAAAGTGAATTTGCCTATAGTCAATCAGCACTGTGCTACAGGTCAATTGTACTTCAGTGCAGTATACTCATATTGTTCAAGAATCTGTTTCATTTATGTAGTTATTTATTCATTCATTCAAATGGACTGGAAAATGGACTGCATTTATATAGCGCTTTTATCCAAAGCGCTTTACAGTTGATGCCTCTCATTTATTCAGTTTTAGTACGTGCTTTCAATTGACAGCCCAAACAGGTTTTCATGTGATGAATGATATTTTCAATATTGACAGAAGAGAAGAAACAAACGAAAATACCGGATTACTGGGACTGGAACCTATCCCAGATGACAGAGGGGTGAAAAGCAGGAATCGCCATGAGCCGCTGACTAACTTCGTTGTACTACAGGTGTGCCTGCACTGAAATACAATCGGCCTACGCGGCTGTGCACTCCGCCTGAGCGGCGAGAAATCTACCTGAACTCTGGACACCATGCTGCACAAGCGGTCCGTCTCATTCTCAGCTGTAGTCGGCCCCCGTCCCCCCCGATCGCCGCGGGAGACCGCCTGTGGCCTAGCAACCGAGCCGGCGGCTGGGGAGGAATCAGAAACGCAGATGCATACACGTGTGTTTACGGGGCAGTGGAAGGGCTAGGAATGGTTAGCACACACAGGCTCTGGTTGTGGTCAGTGAGATGTACTTCTCCTCCGAACAGCAGCTGGCTTCCATCGGTACCACAGTGTTAAAGCGGTAAAACGGTCTCTGACGGTCACGGACAAACACGTTCGCAGAGTGCATGTCCTTCGGCTGCACTGCTCGTGGTGTGCTGGCGGCACAGCCATGACCGTAAAGGCACATTCGTAAATTATTGAACAAAAAAAAAAAAGAAAAAATTGTAAAAATGTTTTTTACGAATACTGATTGGAAATGGTAAATAAGTGTGCATGGGATGAGTATTTGAAAGGGGGGGGGGGGGGGGGGGGGGCGCTGGGGTGAGATAGTACTGACCAGGTTTTGTTGCATCCGTGTGTTTCGGGGTACAGGGGATCTTCTTGGGGTCAAAAAGGCAGCGTTGCTCGTCCATGCGCCCTCCCTGCACATGGCTGAGCAGCTCCAGCAGTTCCACGGTGCTCTCAGCCACCCCCTGCTGGACAACAGCATGAATTGCAACACATCAACTAAACAAGAACAAGGCAAGGGAAAGCTCATCAGCGCTCAGTTTATATTCAGCTTCTTTCCTTCTGGCCTTTATAAATGCTAAATAGCCAAGGCAAAAAACTGAAACACTTTCCTGTATGAACGTGTATGAAGATACAGCAGGGAAATGTCAAAGGAAAGTCACCGAATTTGCTTTAATCTATTGGCGTTTCAAATGCATCAAATTACTGAAACCAGTCGTTATTCAGCCAGTGAGGCAAGGTAAGGTGCAAGTGATAAATCAGGCAGGCACATGTACTGCAGCAGATATGGCAGCAGCTTCATGCAGCCAATCAGAAATCAACCTGCTCTTCAAAAAGGTGCCATTGGACACGGGCCTACACATCCTTACCTGTCAGCTACTAACATGAGCGTATATCCATCCAAGACCGGCAAATACACCAAGCTACGGTTAATACGAGCATGTTAGAATGGGGCCATATACCCCATCCCAGAAAAACTCAAGAATCCAAGAGAAACGGATGGTCTGGCAAAGTTACTTGCCGTTTTAATTTAGTTGTTCAATTACTTATTGTCACCCCATTTAACAATTCGTTATTCTTTATCAATTAAGGTGAAGGGCTGATTGAAGCCTACAATTTGTTGAAGCTAAATTTGAAGCTAAACTTTGCAGAAAATAAAGTACACAAACATTGTAGTCTAATTAATCCATGATTAATGATTTGAGTAATTAGTATATTAATAATTAAAACGAACTGAGAACTGGAGAGAACACTTCTCTACTTTGGTTCCGCAGGAGTAAGTCCCGTGAAATGTCACGGTCAAATTAATTTGCATACGTGTGTCGTGTGTATGTATACATCACAAACCTGTGCGAGTTCTTCGGTTCCCTTCCACGTCTCTGCCTTCGACTCCACAGACGTCATTCTTAAAATCCCCACCAGCGATGGCCGCAGAAGTCCGCTATATAAAAATTGACGTACCGAGAACAAAGTTGTTTCCTAACAGTTGATCCAACTGGCACGTATCGCTGCACAACTTCGTTCCACGAAAATATAAAGGAGGAGAGAAATGGAAGGACGCACGGAAATATTAAAACCAAGAAACGCGATATGAAATACAACTACCATGCCCCTCGCGCGTGCAGTAGGCTAGTAAACCGTCGGTCTCGAGAGAGCTTTTAAAGGGTCTTAAGCAACCCAGTATTAAACGGCGCTCATCCATTGCCCCAGACGAAACCTCCTATCTTAATATTAGTATCACTAATCCCTGATGAAAAGATTATCCCTTCCTGTGGATATGGATATTTTCATTATTATTATTATTATTATTATTATGCAGTTTTTGGTTTGGGCACTGCATGGCATTTGATTACTCGTGCGTAGGTTGTTTTGGCGCAGGTTGCCGAAAGCAAAGCGGTACTAAATAATCTTATATCACACAGACCTACTAACCTTCTTCTTCTTCTTCGTGCACATAATTTGTATACTTCGCGTACTTCTTGTACCTAATTCCTGGAGAAACGTTAATGCAGAGTGAAAGAAGAGACACCTGTAGCGGGGATGGGGAGGTTTCACTGGGCAGCAAACCACGAAACTGCAGTTCCTGCCCATTTGCACAAAAGGATGGTCTCTCTCCACATCTTTGTCAGTGCAGTCTCTCTATTCAGCTTGGTACAAGAGGACTGTTTAATTCGACAGCACGCTTGGGTAATTGAAGAGCTCTGGTGGAAATCAGTTTCCTGATTCTGATTCTGATAAAACCTGATTCTGATTCTGATTCTGATCAATGCTGCATGCATCAGTCCGAGTTCTCACAAGAAAAGACAGGGAGAAGCCAGTGTCTATGCAGGCCAAGAAGGAAAAACCACCTCCACACCAACAGCAGGGCAAAAGGATCACACAAACACACCAGTGTTATAAGGCACCCTGTGGAGTTTCCAAACGAGCCTCTCATAGATATGCAGAAACATCGACCAATCAGAGTATCAATCTGTGCATCACAAGTTTTGTTCCTCGGGCATTAACAAAAAAAAAAAAAAGCAAATCGGAATGAAATATTGTCAAATAAGACATAGGAGCAAGCCAGAATTCTTAACTGATTGAAACTAGATGCTTTTCAAAGACGGTTTCTGATTTCTTCACTTTGTGCGAGATGGGCCACAGGCTCGCCGGTGGCCCCGCCCAATTCCTCTCTGCCACTTACGAGCTCGAGGGCTTTAAAAGGGTCTTAAACAACCCAGCATTAAACAGTACTCACCCAATGCCCCAGACAAAACCTCCTGTCTCAACATTAGTCTCGCTAATCCCTGACGAACGGATAATCCCCGAGTGTGGATATGGATGTTTTTATTATTATTAAGTGCCGTTTTGGTTTCAGCACAGTGTGACCCTTGACCCGAGGGGCGTACTCTCACTTATCCACTTTCCTCGTCCACAGACCCTCAACTGACCCAATTTGCATTTGGATTCTTCAAAAGGTCCTGAAGGCCAACCAAAGGCTTTAAAAGGCTCCCTACATAACCTTCAATGACACTAACGTGCAAAGCACATGACCAAAGGCCCACACAGAAATAGATAAACCTACCTTTTGGACATACGTACTACTTTTTAAAAATTCACGTTCAAACATATAGTTATCATTAAGTCGGTTACAAAATATCCCCCGGCTAAGGTATGACAAAAACACATTAGCATTGACATTAATATTGTTTATTTTTAATTGACAGCAAAGCAATAATCAAATGGCACCACACAGGCAAGCTTCACTCTTCCCAAGGTAAAAGCTTCAATACAGAAGAAGTGCATCATTAACAAAGGGAAAGGGGGGGGGGGGAGTTAAATCAAACATTTTGAAAATGCTATCAATCTCAAAGCCCCAAAGTAACAACAATTCATAATCTTTTTAAAAAAATGATATATATACTTTTTTTTTTTCTTTTTTTCTGGATTTTCACATTTTTTTATTATTGTATGTAATTCCAGGAGAAATGTAAAACCAGGCTGAAAAGAGAGCATGCACATTGATGGGGGTGGGGAGGTTTCATTGGGCAGAAAACTCTAAATTACTGCCCTCTCTTTCCCAACCCCACCTTTACTAAATACATTATACCAGAGAAGAGAGTCAGCTGGGATATGACAGGAGTGGGTAAAACAGGGCAAGGGCCCCCAGGTCTCTCTCCACATGTTTGTACAACAGAACAGTCTCTCTATCCAGCTTTGTACAACAGAACAGTCTCTCTATCCAGCTTTGTACAACAGAACAGTCTCTCTATCCAGCTTTGTACAACAGTACAGTCTCTTTATCCAGATTTGTACAACAGTACAGTCTCTCTATCCAGCTTTGTACAACAGTACACTCTCTCAATCAAGCTTTGCACAACATTAAAGTCTATCTATCCAGGTTTGTACAACAGTACGGTCTCTCTATCCATCTTTGTACACCAATACAGTCTATCTATCCAGCTTTGTGCAACAGTGCAGTCTCTCTATCCAGCTTTGTACACCAATACAGTCTATCTATCCAGCTTTGTGCAACAGTGCAGTCTCTCTATCCAGCTTTGTACACCAATACAGTCTATCTATCCAGCTTTGTACAGCAGTACACTCTCATAATCCAGCTTTGCACAACAGTACAGTCAATCTATCCAGGTTTGTACAACAGTACAGTCTCTCCATCCAGCTTTGTACACCAATACAGTCTATCTACTCAGCTTTGTACAACAGTGTGGTTTCTCGATTCAGTTTTGTACAAGAGGACTGTTCAACTCTGCGGCTTGGGCTCAGAGTGCCATCACTCTACAGGTCTGGTTGGGTTATTTAACAGCTGTGGAGGAAATCTGCTTCTTTGAGAGATTCAATGATCAATGCCAAGCGCATCTGTCCCAGTACTTACAAGGAATGCAAAAGAGAAGCCTGTGTCCATCTGACCTGGGTCAAATACGTATTTGTTTTGGATTCAAATGCTTTTCTACGCTTTACTGATCTTGTCTGGTGTATTGGAACCAATGAAATACTCTCAAAAAGTGCAAACACCGCCTTCTGGTCATACTGGCAGGCTCAGTTTACACCAGGCAAGATCAATAGAGCACAGAAAAGTATTTGAATCCAAAACAAATATGTATTTGACCCAGGTTTGGTGTCCCTGCAGGCCTGAGGAAAGGAAACAAACTCCACACTGACAGCAGCACAAAAAGGATCAAACACACAAACACACCTTATAAGGCACCCTGTGAAACTTTGAAATGAGCCTCTTTATAGATATACCTGTGCATTAATATTAAATATATTTCAGAGACATCCATCAATCACAGTATCAATCTGCACGCCAAGTTTTGCTCCCCAGGCATTCAAAAAAATGCAAAAAGGAATAAAATATAGTGAAATGAGAGCGAGCCAGATCTCCTAATTGATTAAAACGAAATTCGTTTACAAAAAACGGCTTTATATTTTGTCACTTTGGGTAGGAGGGGCCACAAACTCCCAGGCCCCGCCCCACAGTGGTCTTTGCCACTTCCAGGTACAGGTGACCCCACAATCACAATCCCCAGCGATGCCCACATTGTAAAACTGGGGGAAATAATTCTCCTCTATGGAGTGACAGAGACAGCGCAGTCCTTTCCAGAGTGCAGATAACATGATATAAGTTAGTTTGAGGAACACAGTGAGACGACTTCGGTGACTAAACTACCGGAGGTAGCGGTTTGCAGGTGCTGGTGTTGGGGGTCTGGGGGTCCAGCGGGGGCCGGGGGCTGGCCTAGGACTCCTGGGGGGGCTGGTCCAGGCTCTTCAGATCGTTCAGGAAGTCGGTGGGGGTGAGGATGTGGGAGGAGCCTTCAGGAAAGAGAGAGAGAGCGAGAGAGAGAGAGAGGGGCGAGAGAGAGTCACGGTCATGGAACCCAGGGCTCAACCTCAGAAATCGTCATCGCGGCAGCGATGGCCTCGGCGAGAAGCGGCGACCGGAACGGAAACCCACCAATCAGCACCTCCCACTTGCCGTCGGTGGCGCGGGTGACCTCGTACGCCGCGCGCATCTCGGAGCGGGTCACGCCGCCGACCACGAAGACGAGGAGCCTCGGGCCGCTCCGGCACTCGGCCGACGACTTGTTCTTGTGCCAGTGTCCGAACCGCGCGCTGTCAGAGAGAGAGAGGGGCGGAGGCACACAGGGCCGGGTCACACGGCAGAACCCCACCGCTGGCCGAAACGTGTCGAGTGCCGTGTGCGGTCGAGGAGCTGCGCTGAGCCCCGTGTCTGCTTTTTAAGGTGCGGTAAGTCGGTGACGTAGGCCCGGTCTGTGGTACCTGAGCTGTGTCAGTGGTTTGACAGGGGTTTAAAAACTCCAGACTGTGAAACTGCACCAGATGTGGATCTAAATATCTGATATTCCTCATTTCCTGTCTGCTGATTGGACAGGATCTAGTCACCCAGCTCCCACCCCCCCCCCCCCCAACAAACCTGACAGCAGTCTGCGTGGTGGAAATAGGGGCAGGATCGGAGATGAATGGCCAGAGCTTCTTGTCCAGCTTATCATCTATGGCATTCTGGGAAATGGACACAAGCGGCAGTCAGACAGACAGGCGGTCAGATGGATAGACAGGCACACAGGCAGAAAGACAGAGGAGGGAGGTCAAACCATTCCTACCGCCATCACATCTTTGAGTGCGGGCGTCCAGCGGGACAGCTGATAGGTGCTCTCGGCCATCTTCCTGTCGGGCAAGGCTTTCCCAGCATTCGCCCCCTTAAAACACAACCACAGAAACAGTGAGGCCACGCCCCCTAAACCACACCCACAGTAACACTGAGGTCATAACCCCTAAAACACACCCATAGTAACACTGAGGTCATACCCCCTAAACCACACACAGTAACACTGAGGTCATAACCCCTAAAACACACCCACAGTAACACTGAGGTCATAACCCCTAAAACACACCCACAGTAACACTGAGGTCATAACCCCTAAAACACACCCACAGTAACACTGAGGTCATAACCCCTAAAACACACCCACAGTAACACTGAGGTCATAACCCCTAAAACACACCCACAGTAACTGTGAGGGCACGCCCCCATAGAGCAACCCCACAGCGCCAGTGACGGGCCAGACCGTTTCACAGGTGAGTGGGCACAGGTTACGGGAGAGGGTGAGCGGGCGAGGCTCGTACCCCGGCGATGATGGGGCAGCCCAAGTGCTGCAAGTTGGTGATGATGTTGCTGTCCTGCTGTATGTTGGCGTGCTGGATGAGCTTAGCCAGGTTCTCCTCCCCGATACCTGTGTGAAGACCGGCAACCATGGTAACCTCAGTATGGACAATCTGGACCAAAAGCAACTTCTCCCGAAGTGCCTGCCATGTGTCGACACTGAGCTTGGAAAAGCCCTTCGACGGATAAGAGCAGACGCAGATTCCTGTTTTTATTATAAAAACAAGAGTCACTAAACTGCATTTTGTAAGATGAGAGCCACAATGGAGACCTAACCTTTCACTAGTGGAAGATGTAGAGCCGCAATGGAAACCTAACCTTTCACTAGTGGAAGATGCAGAGCCACGATGGAGACCTAATCTTTCACTAGTGGAAGATGTAGAGCCAAAATGGAGACCTACCCTTTCACTAGTGGAAGATGTAGAGCCATAATGGAAACCTACCCTTTCACTTGTGGAAGATGCAGAGCCATAATGGAGACCTACCCTTCTTTTTGTGGAAGATGAAGAGCAGGATGATGCGGATCTTGTCGTAGGGTTCTATGTCAGTGTTCAGCAGCACGGGGACAATGCTCTTCATGGCATCTTTAATGGGCTCCCCCTCAGCATCCACCCCGGTGGCCAAATCCTAATCGGGGTATAAATGTTAAATGAGTGCACATACGTACAGTAAGGGGGTGTGTGTGTGTGTGTGCGTGTGTGTGTGTGTGTGTGTGTGTGTGCGTGTGTGCACAAGTGCAAATGCATGCTCAAGTCAGCGTACGCATCTGCTTGCGAGTGCGAGAGTTAATATGTGTAGAGATGGAGGCTCTGGGGGATAATGCACACATCCCATAATATAGCCTAAGTGTTAGAAATCCTGCTTTCAGCTGTGATGTAACATGACTCATATGTGCATTATGGTCATGTGAGAGAAGGGCCTTGTTCCAGGAGCCACAGGGGCCCAGCAGAGTTATGCCATTCATTAGAGAGGCCAGCCCTGGGAAGCTTAATTAAAAGGCGACAATATAAGCCAGCATTAACGAGAGGGTTAATGTGGATTGACATTCACATTCAGGATTAGCGTGGGGTGGGGTGGGGTGGGGTGGGGTGGGGTGGGGTGGGGTGGGGTGGGATGTCCGTCCAGTCACGGGCTCTCCGGTCACCGTGAACACGAGGCTGTGTAATCTGTACCCTATGATGTCACATCAAGGGTCCAGCTTTCGGTGCTCAACCTCAGCACCGGATGTAATGTCGACCCCCTCGCTGATGTCTATGATTTTCGCTCAAAAAGCAAGTTTCCCCATTGGGCTCCATTCATTTTTGACAGCAAAAATAAAATACTTCCACTCGAATATTGATGTTATTGACTCCATGCGTTACATTAGGAAGAAAAATAACATATTAAAATATTGTAAAATATTTTATTCCCACCACACAGACAAAGACATAAATTTTTTCTTTATTATTTATTTTAGCCAATGTCTGCGCTATCCTCGTTGTACATGTGATTTAGGCACGTGACTAAGGACACAACTGAGCATGTCTGTTGAGCGAAAAGATTGTACTTCCTGGTTCAGACGTGCTCCCCACAGGTTTCTATTGGCGTTGCTGTCTCTACATATTATATACTCAAAGTGTTACATAATAAAAAAAACCTTTGTGTGTTCCCTGTGCAGGGTTCTGTGCAAGAGAGGTGTAGGCGTGGCCAATATGCCAACCTCCTGAAAACATCAATGATACATATCTATAGAGGACAGTTGTAAGATTTGGCTGAAATACTCCACTTTGTCCAATATCTATATTGGGATGGTTGTAGCTGTGGAATTTGACTCATACTCCCATGAGTCCCCTGGCCTACAGCCTGACATGGAACCTTCTCCTATGGAAGACGTGTGCCGTTCACTTCTGAATAACAAAATGAAATGAAAAGGCTCACCTGCTCCACCTCACACAGCTTGTCCAGCGTGAGCTTGAACCTCTTCATGCAGGAGTCAGCCAGGTGCAGGTGGGTGGAATACTGCAGCAGGGGGACAGGTAAAGAGGCCGTCCGTGAGCCCAGCCGTATGGCATCGCTCTACATTACCTCACAGGTGCTCAGCAGACCTCCTCATCCCCAGCCACTCCAGACAACTTTAGCATTTTTTTTTACGTAGCATCTGTTCATACAGCCGGACACTGAAGCAATTCGGGTTGAGCACCAAGTTCAAGGGTACAACGACGGTGTCCTACCCAGGAATGGAACCTGCGACCTTGAGATCACAAGGCCAGCTCCCTGACCCTAACCGTCACACTGCACTGCCACCCACACCACGTGAAGTTGAGACATAAGGACTGACCAGAACAGCCCTACTGAACACCCCAGTCTGGTTAAAGGGCTTTCACAAATGACGCGGAAACATCGTTACTGGGTTTCACGAAACAGCAGACTCACCAGGCTCAACTCCTTCTGATACTGAGGCATCTTCTTCAGCATCTGAGAGAGGTCTTTGATATTGGCCTGGAGGGGAAAGGGATAATAATAATTATAATCTTAATAATCTTTCTCAATAATCAGGTCACATCTCTTAACGGTCATAGAGCAGTTACACTCTTAATCTGGTCCAATGGTCATACAGTGGTCACTTTTAATAATGTGGTCACAATGCCATCCAATGGTCACTCTCTTAATAATGTGGTCACAGTGCTCTCCAATGGACACTGTTTTAATAATGAGGTCACAATGCTTTCCAATGGTCATACAGCAGTCACTGTTTTAATAATGAGGTCACAATGCTTTCCAATGGTCATACAGCAGTCAATGTTTTAATTAAGAGGTCACAATGCTCTCTAATGGTCATATAACGGTTGCTGAGCTGAGAGGTGTTTGGTCTGCTCTGAATTTACCTTCTCTGTGGACATCCGCTTACTCTCACAGAACTTCCTCAGCAGCTCTGATACCTTCCTGAGAGAGAGAGAGAGAGAGACAGGTAGGGAGGGAGAGAGGCAGGGAGGGAGAGGGAGACAGAGAGAGAAATAGGGGGAGATAGAGAAAGAGAGAGAGAGAAGACATCGACAGGAGGCACAGAAGGAGAAAGGGCAAGGGCATTCAAAATACAAAAACAAACAGAAGCGATACAAAAATGTTCTTTTACAAAGCTTGGGGAGAGGTTGAGGAGAGCGCAATGTGGTGGGCGGGACCTACATTGTGACATCAGCGATGTGCATGTGCCTCAGCTGAACCCAGAGGTCATCGTCCTCGTCCAGAAGAGCTTCCTTCTCCCGCGAGTCGCCGAGCCCGGTGGACTGGTACCTGAAACGCAGAAAGGATCGACACAGTGACGTAAACAAGCGCGCGCGCACGCACACCTGCACACAGACACAATCAGACCAGACACGCACCAGGACCGGAATGTCGGGGACTGTAGGCGAGCGCACCCGCAGATGTGTTTGACTGTAGGTGATGCGTGAGCTCACCTGTAGATGTGTTGGATTGTAGGTGAGGTTTGAGCTCACCTGTAGATGTGTTGGATTGTAGGTGAGGTTTGAGCTCACCTGTAGATGTGTTGGATTGTAGGTGATTTGTGAGCTCACCTGTAGATGTGTTGGATTGTAGGTGAGGTTTGAGCTCACCTGTAGATGTGTTGGATTGTAGGTGAGGATCTAGCTCACCTGTAGATGTGTTGGATTGTAGGTGATTTGTGAGCTCACCTGTAGATGTGTTGGATTGTAGGTGATTTGTGAGCTCGTCTGTAGATGTGTTGGATTGTAGGTGAGGTTTGAGCTCACCTGTAGATGTGTTGGATTGTAGGTGAGGTTTGAGATCACCTGTAGATGTGTTGGACTGTAGGTGAGGATCGAGCTCACCTGTAGATGTGTTGGATTGTAGGTGATGTGTGAGCTCACCTGTATGTGTGTGGATTGTAGGTGATGTGTGAGCTCACCTGTATGTGTGTTGGATTGTAGGTGATTTGTGAGCTCACCTGTATGTGTGTTGGATTGTAGGTGATTTGTGAGCTCACCTGTAGATGAGTTGGATTGAAGGTGATGTGTGAGCTCACCTGTAGATGTGTTGGATTGAAGGTGATGTGTGAGCTCAACCGTAGATGTGTTGGGTTGTAGGTGATGTGTGATCTCACCTGTAGCTGAGTTGGATTGTAGGTGATGTGTGATCTCACCTGTAGATGTGTTGGACTGTAGGTGATGTGTGAGCTCACCTGTAGATGTGTTGGATTACAGGTGATGTGTGAGCTCAACTGTAGATGTGTCGAATGATGTAGGACTGAGCTCACCTGTAGATATCTTGGTCGATCTCCAGGAGATCGTACACCATTGCCTGGAAGGTCAGCTCATGCAGGATTGGGGAAATCGGATCGTACCCGCGGTCTACAATCAGAAGCTGCGAGCGTGCCTTGTCTGCACCCTGTCAATCAAAAACACAGCCTGTCAATCACATGCACACCTGGTAAACCGTGTACACATGAATTACCATTCCAATGGAATAACGTGTGTGCTTGTGTGTGTGTGTGTGTGTGTGTGTGTGAAAGAAAGAGAGATCAGAAAAGACAGGGAAAGGCCGGTGAAGTTGAGGGAATAGAGACGGATGAGATAGCAGCAGAAGAGAGGGATGAGGAAGGAGAAGGAGAGGCAGATTGGTGAATACATGCCTTTGAAATCCCATCCGAAGCAGAAGGGCTCTCAGCACGCAGGCAGAAAGAAAGACTGCAGATAAACAGCAAGAGAAAATAAAGAAAAAGAGAAGGGAAGAGAGAAAGTGAGTGCACTGTACTTTTACCTCTCTATAGAATAGTGCCATGTAGCAGATTGCAGTGTGGCATAGCAGTGAAATGTAGTGTATAATGTTAAAAGCTAATGTATTAGTATAGTACTGGCCAAGTTGAAAACCAGTGTAGTAGCATAGTACAGGCCAAGTCGAAAAGCAGTGTAGTAGCATAGTACAGGCCAAGATTAAAACCAAATGTATTAGTATAGTACGGGCAAGACTGAAACCCACTGTATTAGTATATACACACATGCACACGTGCACACACACACACACACACACACACACACACACACACACATGCACACACGCATGCACGCGCACACACACACACACAGGCATGCACACACACACATGCACACATGCACGCACGCGCACACACACACACACACACACATGCACACGTGCACACAAGCACGCACACACACACAGAAACACACACACACACACACACACACACAGAGCAGAGCGCAGTGTAACGCCCACAGCCTCCTCACCTCTCCCATGCTGGGATTGTCCGCCTTGTGAGCGTTCAGTCTGTCCAGAACCATCTCGGCCAGGGCGGCGTTCTCCTCAGAGCCACTGTGAGAGAGGGGGACGGCCACGTCATCACATCTGCGCCACCCACGGGCAAAACCCTCAAATCCCAAAAAAGGGCGGCGGGTAAAACAGCGTGGCCCAGGACACCGCCATGAGACAGAGGAGCCAGGCGGCAGTGTGGCCTAGCGGGTAAGGAACTGGACTTGTAACCGAACGGTCACAGGTTCGATTCCCGGGTAAGGACACTGCCGTCGTACCCGTGGGCAAGGTGCTTAACCTGCATTGCTTCAGTATATATATATCCAGCTGTATAAGTGTGTGCTGTGTAAAGCGTTGTGTAAGTCGCTCTGGATAAGAGCGTCTGCTCAATACCTGTGATGTAATGTAATTTAATTTAATGTAATGTAAAAGAGCCGTGTCATTATTGCCCGCGTCAAACAGGTTCCCGCTAAGAAAAAAAAAACAGCAGGAACGTTTCCAGAAACATTAAAGACATAAAGGCGTTGCCGTGGCAGCAGGCGTTACCCGCGGTAGCGGACGGCGGGGTACTCCTTCAGCGTGTCGCAGAGCGTGGCGATCTGCTCGGCCTGCGCCTCCAGCACGCGGCTCTTGTCCCGCGCCCGATGGGGGCTGAACAGGGTGTGGAAGGAGCCGCGGTCGTCCAGCGAGAACACCTGACGGCACAGACGGCGAAGGTGAGAGGAGGGTGAAGGAGGGAGGGCGGGAGAGAGAGAAGGAGGGTGAAGGAGGGAGGGAGAGAGAGAGGGAGGGAGAGAGGGATAGAGGGAGGAGAGGGGGGCAGCGACAAGAGAGGAGGGACGAGAGGGGGTAGAGACAAGAGAGGAGGGTGAAGGAGGGAGGGAGAGAGAGAGAGGGAGGGAGAGAGGGATAGAGGGAGGAGAGGGGGGCAGAGACAAGAGAGGAGGGTGAAGGAGGGAGGGAGAGAGAGAGAGAGGGAAGGAGAGAGGGATAGAGGGAGAAGAGGGGGTCAGAGACAAAAGAGGAGGGTGAAGGAGGGAGGGAGAGAGAGAGGGAAGGAGAGAGGGATGGAGGGACGAGAGGGGGCAGAGACAAGAGAGGAAGGTGAAGGAGGGAGAGACGGAGCAGAGACAAGAGAGGAGGGTGAAGGAGGGAGAGGGGGAAGAGAGGGCACGTGAGCACAGGAAGAATGCCTCACAGTCAGGCTCTGTGTCTGAGGGCAGGCAACACCGCCAAAACGACAAGAGACAGCCACCGCCCCCCTCTGCTCTCTGAAGACATTTTACACACGTACGTGTGCTTAAAGGCCTGACAGAAAAACAAAAATCAGCAGGAAAGACAGACAGACTGAGCGAAGGATAGAGAGAGAGAAGGATAGACAGAGAGAGAGAAAGAGAGAGACAAAGAGAGAGAGAGAGAGAGAGGAAGGGAGTGAGTGAGAGAGAGAGAGAGAGAGGGAGGGAGAGGGGGGAGAGAGGGAGTGAGAGACAGAGAGGGAGAGAGAGGGGAGAGAGAGAGAAAGAGGGAGTGAGGGAGTGAGAGAGAGAGAGAGGATGACACACCTGGGACTCATAAGGCAGGAAGGCTACGTTGATCTCCTTCAGGGTTTTGATGACACGAGCAACCCTGGACTTCCCAATCTCACTGAATAGGCCATCTGGACAAACTACACACACACACACACACACACACACACACGATGATATGACACATGATGGAGACTCCAGTACACTCTGACTCGAGCACACACTAACAGACAGACTGGGAGTAAGTCCTTGATGGTCTCACAAACAGAAGTGTGTACCTACAGTCAAACAGAAAGCAAGGCCCGCAGAGATTTGCAAGCACATCTCAAACTAACTAACGTCAAGCCATCAGATTAGTGCCATTTTAATAAACTTAAAAGTGAATACTATTACAGGAACGTGCATTTAACTCTCAGGCTTTTCTACCAGTAGAATGTCAGACATTTCGTTAAAGTTAGTTCATGCAACCGAAATTTGGCAGCGATCGGGCGGTCACGTCCGCACCAGCAAGCATCGAACAGCGAAACTACAAATCATCTGAATACCGGCAAACTGCATGCCCTTCAGTGCACCTCCCGCCACTGAAAAAACAAGGAAGGCCGAGCGGCAGCCGCAAGCCTGCACTTGCTGAGCGAGAGACCGCGTGAGTGCGGACAGCGCCTCTTACTGTCGGTGAAGAAGATGTGAGCCGCTTTATAAGTGAAGGCCATTTCTTTGAAGTCGTTGATGAGAGCCCGAACAGACTGCAGGAGAAAGAGAGAGAGAGAGAGAGAGAGGGTGGGGGGGAGAGAGAGAGGGGAGAGGGGAGGAGGGAGAGCGAGAGAGGGGGGAGAGGGAGAGAGAGAGAAAGGGCGGGAGAGAGAGGGGGGGGAGGGGAGAGAGAGGGAGGGGGGAGAGGAGAGAGAGGAGAAGCAGAGAGAGTGGAGCGGGTTCAGATGGGGTTCATGCTGTTAAAACAGATGGAGTCACTGACCATGCTGCACCTGACAGAAGTGGGTTGTTATAACTAGCGTGCACGCGGGTTGTAACTGGTTGTTACTGGCCTGACCTTTTCCACAGGGGAGATGAGGTAAATGGCCTCCAGGCTGGAGATGGGCTCTCTTCGCTTGTTAATGTCCTCCACAACTGCAGAGTCAGAGTCAGAGTCAGTCAGACATGTCCCATATTACAACGCCCTTTACATTACACCCCCTCCCTCGTATTACACACACTCCTGCCCAATTGACCTCCACCATCAGATACCCCCTCCCCACACACACACATTACACCCCCTGCTCGTATCACACACACTACTGCCCTACCGACCTCCACCATCAGACCTCCACACCCCCCCAGTATCGCCACACACGTACACAAACACACACACCGAGACCTCCACCACACCACACCACACCACACCCCTCTCTTACTGGTGATGCCCTCTGCCATGATGTCAGACATCTTGCAACAGGATGAAAGGATCCGCATGCTGAGGTGATCCACAATCAGAACCTGAAGCAAGAATGAGGGAGAGGGAGGGAGGGAGGGAGGAGAGGGATGAGAGACAAGACAGGAGGGTGAAGGAGGGAGGGAGAGAGAGAGGGAGGGAGAGAGGGATAGAGGGAGAAGAGGGGGCAGAGACAAGAGAGGAGGGTGAAGGAGGGAGAGAGGGAGGAGAGGGGGCAGAGACAAGAGAGGAGGGTGAAGGAGGGAGGGAGAGAGAGGGGGAGGGAGAGAGGGATAGAGGGAGGAGAGGGGGCAGAGACAAGAGAGGAGGGTGAAGGAGGGAGAGAGGGAGGAGAGGGATGTGAGGGGGCAGAGACAAGAGAGCAGGGTGAAGGAGGGAGGGGGCGGGGGCTTTTATGCCAAGTACAAAAATGGACAAAATGACTGTGGCTGCTTGATGGGCAGACTGTGTTAAATTCGGCTGAGGAACAGACCAGGGAAACAGTTTGACCACAGAGTGAAAACACATCCCATTCATGCATCACTTCACCGTCACAACTGCCTCCATTTCTAAATGAAAGGGGCCCTCCAAAGCCACATCAACAGAAATGTCTTCAATACCATTTAACTTTTTGAGTCTCTGATTGCGCAGTGTGAATTTACCGTTTTTTCCACCGGGTATCATTACTGTAACTTGGAAACGGGTGGTAAAATGATGCATCATAGCCACAAGATGGCTTTGCCAATAACACTGCTTAAAAGGATTCCCCACTTCCTTAACAGCCAGCATTTCCTGTTTATATACGCCCTTTCCGGCACAACAGTAGCAGCACAGACATTTACTTTAGCTGCAGTTTAAAGGTCTATTACAGAAAATTTATACTGTCCCTTTGGCTGGTGTAATTATCTGGAATGCAAGCGATCTTGCCATTTCCTGTCTTCATAATATTGTTGTAAAATGCCCGCCAGTCAGAGGGTACCCCAGTGCAATGCCAAATTTAGCATTAACGCAGTTCCCTTCAGTGACAAGTGGCATCCATCAGAGAGAGAGAAAGTTAAAGCGAGAGAGAGAGAGAGAAAGAGAGAGACAGAAAGAAAAACAGAGAGGTGGAGGGAGAGAGAGGGGCAAGAGAGGGAGAGAGCAGAGACAGGCGGGTGGTTGATGTGGCGTACCTTCCATTCTCCATCCTTCTTCACGCTCTTGATTACTCCATTGATGATCTCTGAGGAGAAGAGCAGAGATCAGATTTCTGGGTGCTCAGACTCTTCTTCATCACTCTCTCCTCATCCTCTCAATCGCTCCCAACCACATCACTCCCATTCCATTGTTTCATGCAAAAGGACAGCAGTGCCTGTACCCAGCACTGGACACATGACTTCGATGAAAACTACAGGTGTGATACAGGTTTGTTTGCTCCCAGGTGTGATACAACTGTGTGTAAACTATGGATGTATCCATGACAGCTCCTGTAGAAACCCATCAAACGAAGAAATGTTTAATAAAACAATATCGGAGCTGGATTTCATCCATGTGCCTGTGTGAATCTGTGTGTGTGTGTGTGTGTCCGCACGATTGCTTCTGTGGTGTATGCGTGTAGGGTGGGGGTGAAGAGGGGGGCACAAAAAATAACACACATTCTAACACAATCGCAATTGTGACGGCACATGACCTCAGAAGAACTGACTAGCCTACTTCTATAAACATAGAACACACGTTGTACCGACATTTTTTTTTTTTTTTTAAATTACCAATTTCCAAAGGAGGTCAGTAACTGCAAGTTGACGTCGGGCGTTTTTGCAAAGTAAATTTAACTGCCAGAACGTTAGCAGGAATGGTTCACCCAAAAGGTCTGTAACATGACACCACAGAAATCATGTGATAATCACACAGCGTCACTCCATTTCCGCTTCGGTCTGTCTCAACCAGCAACATCTTGCTTGCTGCACTGCGTTTTTAATTATACACCCTGAATGAGTAACTTCGGTTATACTATTTATTGTAATGGTCGGAAAGTAGATATTGGAAAGCTATTTCGTCCTCATCAAAATACTTGAAATGCATGACCAGATACAACGAAAACCGCTGGAAAGAACACCGCTCAAGCACAGAAATATTGGTAGCTCAATATAAATATTCGAACAAGACTGTTTCATTGAGATATGGATTAATGGCATACATCATATGCCGCTAAATGCAGGTTATGAACTTACAACAGTTACATATAACATTGTATACAATCCTTTCGGTGATGAGCCATGCGAGAAATGCACAGCCTGCGATGGCTGTCTAGTAAGCTGTTACAGCAAACTAGTCAGCTGGCTTTCCCTCTTTGCCGTGTGTTAATGAGTGTGTGACATTGTCCTTAACTTACTCAAAACACGAAATAGGCATCATATCCCCCAAAACAGTAAATAGATCATGAATAAAAGGTCGACGTTGATATGTAAATCGCACAACAGAAAAGCTTGCCACACGGAAGCTACACCCAGCCCTTGTGACTTTCCGCAACTTTAGATGGATGACGCTGGAGCAAGCTAGGTCGGAATTTCCTTATAGCTGGAAGCCAAACAGACAAAACACTGCAAAATCAAGCCCACACTGTGAAAAGTTGAACTTATTTACGCTGTCACACAGAAGAAAAACTGTGTTGTTATTCTTATCGCAAAATATTTGCACTTACTCTCTCCAACAATCGCCTTTAATCCACTTGGTGCCATCTTGCTACTTCCGGGTATCAGACTTCACGGAAACTTTGAAGTGACTGGGAAAAAAACTATCAACACAGACGTCACATCCGGATCATTTCAATTGAAGGTGAACGACATCGAAGCACTAACAGTGTACAGGTCGTGCGTGCCTGTCTAACCTGTTTGGCCAGTCATTGTGTTTATTGAAAAATTAACCCGAGATAAAGTCTTTACTTGGACAAGTGCATAAACACATTTCTTCCACAGCAAATATACAAACCATCTGTAAACTGAAAGTGCATTTATCTTGTACAGTTTGTACATTTGCTTAATTTATTTGTGATACCAAACACATTTATTCCTAAAATAGGATTCATGCAGTCTGAAAACAACGGCTGCAAAAATGGAAGAAAATCCCATTCAATTTCAAAGCAGAATGCTCCTTCCTTTGCATAATTCTGTAATGAAGGATGAAGAGTAGTCTATCTGGAACTCTACGGAACACTTTTTGGAAAATAATTCTGTGTGTATGTCTCTCCTGGGAATGCTTAGAATACTAAACTCTGTTGGAAACAGAATCTTGATCAAATAAGCGTCTGTTAGGATCAGAATGCCCAGTGAACACTAAAACAAGCCTAATTTGGGGATCATTTTGAGCATTTAACGGTTTCCTGTGTTTCACAGATGCTTGGCTTCACATTTGGAGAGTGAAAACCACAGATACAAAAAGAAAAATACCCCATAGAGTTAAATACTCTGAGAAATAACGAATTAACTGAACCATAAATACACAATTTCCTTTGTAGCGCAGTTAATAAAGCTCACGTTGGGGCAATAGACAGACAGGCAATATGCTTTTTAGTAAAACAAGCTCGCAGACTGAATAGCTGCTAAATCACTGAATCAGTTTTGTTCACAGAAGTGCTGATGAACAGGAGTGGTGGGGAGACGAAGCCCAGCTTACCAACCATTTAAATAAAAAAGAGCTTGCTCATTAAAATGAGAAAATCTTTCATAATTTTAATGAAAGGCAGTATATACAACAACAAAAAAACTCAAAAAAGAAAGATGCATTTTTCAGTAGTGAAACAGAAAACAGAATAAATAGCGCATTCCCATTGAAATTACATCCTGTGTTTTTACGGAATCTATGTTACATCTTAATGTTTTTGTCTCTCCAGGTTCAAGAGCATGCAGGTTTGAGCACGCACGCACACCCACACACAGACACACACACACACACACGCACGCACGCACGCACACACGCTTACACAAACACACACATGCATACACACACACGCGCGCACACACACCCACACATAGACACAAACTTACACAAAGTGTAGCTGCACTGAAATCCTAGCATTTTTCTGTTCTGATCACAGCATGAGCTGATATAGGAAAGGGTTAAGCGGATCTTTCAAATAATTAATCTCCTGAATTGACACGGAACTGAAACGCGCATTCCCACAGTGCACCCCGACACAGAATGCACCACAGGATTCTGGCTGCAGAAGGGAATTAAACAGCCTTTTCTTCTTCCTCCTCCTCCTCCTCCTCCTCATCTTCCTCTGCTTCCTGGTCCTCTTTACTCTTCGGACTGCATGCCCACCTGTTTCAGCAGGCGCTGTTCCTTTCGATCTCGCATTCGCTCCTTGAAGTCCTCCAGCTCCTTTCTCTGTCCACAGAAACGACAGGAATTACTCCTACCCCTCTTTTACGCAGAGTTGCTCAGAGGTCTAACAACATGCTGGCAGACAACTGGGCTTGTTAGCCACTGATATCTGTTCTGGAAAAGATACGCAACTAGTTGGCTAGGTATCAAGTGTTTGCCATCAAATTCAGCTGGATGGCACACGCTACCACGATTAAGGGTAGCAGGTGCATTCACAAATTATCAAGTGATTGGGTACAAATTCTGACCATTCACAGATGTAGAGTTGGTAGCGGTACTAGTGTTTTCAGCATTCTATTTCTAAGATGGCAAATATGAAGCTTAACATTTTTGAATGCATTGAGGATTCACAACCTTGGAATGTTCCAACTTTAACTTTTTATTGTATAATTGCATCTGCTGAATTAGTAATTGATTTCTAAAAACCAACTAAATGCTGCCGTTTGCTCAATTTATTCAAGTTTTAACAGCTTTAATTGTTGATGGTACATTTGCAACATTTATTGCTACAGTTTTATACACGTTCTCATTTTGAAAAGCTGCAGTTTAACTTTCTGCACGAATATACGCAAACTGCTGAGTGAGAAAAATGTCATTTAAGTTAAACAAATTTACTCCAATTTTATTCTTTTCAAAAATACACTGTTTCAGATCAGATGCTACTGACATCAGTATACACATATTGGCATTAGCCCTTAGCAGTAGACCTCTGGTTACCAGAGTTGACATTCACAATTCATCACTTACATGCATTTTCTCGCCTGGAGGGAAGATCTCTCTCTGTTGGTTGTGGGTACCCAAGGAGGTTAGGTGAAAGGAGAAACAGGTGAGAAAATGTGACAAACCGTTTCAGAGGAACCAGTAGTGATTATATACAGGGAATAGAAATGATTTGCCCTCGTCCATGTACGTCATCTCCAGGAGGTCAGACTGAGTCAGTGCTATCCAACAGAGACAGACGAATATGTGCCACCACACATGAATAAGGCCACTGGTTTGTCTCCACCATGTGACCAGCCCGGATTTAAACTTGCATTTCAATGTTTATCCTCAAGGGGTCCCCACAGACACTCCAACGGCACAGTTTGGTGACTATTCATACAGTCACACTTCTAATAAAGACATTCCTAAGTACATTTCAACAATTTGTTTATCTAATATGGGGAAGGTCAGGAGGGAAAGTGAACGTGGATGGAAGTTTAAATGCTATGAGAAGCATGTCTTTGAGCCAGCGGTCCTTACTCCTGGTCCCGGAGAGCCGCAGAGTTTCGTTGCTACTCAACACTTGAGCAGCACATCAACTGATCAGTTAGACTAGTTCATTACACAGTTAACTCAGGTCACCTGGTTTCTTGGGTCTGAATTGGTCACTGATCTTAAGAAAAAAACAAATACCAGCAGGCTCCATGGCTCTGCAGGACCAGGATAGAGTATCACTGCAGTAAAAAAAAAAAAGGAGAAAAAAAAAGCATCTATATAAAGCTGGGTCCAAAATGGCCGGTGTGGGTGCATATTTCTGTTTTAGCCCAGCACCAAGACTCCAAATTCTACTCAAGGGCTTGAACAAAGACCATGATTAGTTCATTAGTTGAATCGTGAATATATTTTTTATTCAACTATTTTGTGCAAGTTAAATGCTATATATAACTGCTGTCATCTCCCACTGCTTCCAACAAAACCTAACATGCCCCTGTACACCATTTAAAAATACTGCAGCATGTCCATGGTGGTAAGGAATCGAACCGAATTTAACACGCGAGTGTTACTTGCGGACACTGCTGTCAATTGTTGTCTGTGCTTAATTAGTGGCAATTACTTTATCAACTTACATTACTTAGGTGGAGTATATGGGATCATTGTTAGAGAAGGAGGCTTGACAAAGAGGCTGTTGTGACCTTAAGCTTGTGAAGGACTGAAGTACCATGCAAGAAAAAAAATGGGGAGACAAACTGGTGGCCCTACACATGACACGCATATATTTTGAGCCACTGCCCTCCTCAGTGTCGGGTCCATAATATATTAACCTTCAAAGTCTTGATAAAACTTGATATTGCACATTTGCTTTGGTAAGCGACACACTCCTTGATCATCCATAACCAAGGGTGTGGGATGCCAGAAGTTCCAAACAGAGAGGGAGTGGAAAGAGCTAAACAGGAGGGATTGGAGAAAAGGAGAAAGACAAGGAGGGATGTGAAAAGGGAACGAGTGAGTGGGGAGAGATTAGTTGCAATCATTGCACTGACCTTCCTTTTCACTACATACTCTTCAAAATAATCTGCCTGATTGGAGATCCAGAACATGGCCACTGGAAAGGACAGATACAGCATCATCTGCAAAGACAGCATTTCATCATCATCATTACAACAGAAAACAGAATCCTTCAGCAGGCACTCTGATCAAGATTCATTTAACAGACCACGGGTTCAAAATACACTATATCAAGTGTACATCACCACAACAACAACAACAACACAAAAAATAGCAATGGTACACAGGTAATACAATATACCAGCCATAAAGCAGGACGCTGGGAACAGCATTTCAACCAAATAATACAATACCTGACAGGTTCCCGAACGACCTTCATTCCCGATTACTAATAATTGAGATACTGACTGAAAGTTGATGACGTACCAGGCAAAACATTTTTTTTTAGTTCTTGACTACGCACGGGTTTTAGTTTACAGGATTTATCGCTTTAAATCAAACAATTGTTAGTCCACTTAGGAGACAAAATGATCACCCTATCTGCTTAGCGTGTTCTTTGGGCTAATATTTCTGGGGAAGAAAGATAGATATGTAGCCACATGCTAACAGCAAGTTGTGTGTGCGGTGGTATTTGTAAACTCTTTAGCGAACGAATAATCCAGTCAGTCCAATTATGTTTTTTAAAAGTAATAACTGTCCATCTTGAAATTCAATTTTAAAAGTAGTATATTTATCTAAAACGACATGATTACATTTTACTCACCCGGAACATTTCTATCTTCACTCCCATGTTAGCGTCAACCTTCAACACACTTCCGAGGAAGGCGTTTCGGATTGGATGCCTGATGCTGTAGAATACCCAATCAGTGGCAGAGCACCGACCTTGGGCGGAACACTTTCTTAAAGGGCCACTTTGCTTGCTGTTGTCAAAGGGGTCCGGAGTGTCACAATTATTGAGATCGTGCAAATGTAAATATGAAGGCACCAATTAACTATTTTAAAAGAGTCCTCAAAATGGCGAGGCATAGGCCTACCTATGAGCAAAAAACAAAACTCGTCTGGTGTTTCGTATCAATTCAGGAGTAAAAGTAAGAGAATACTGTACTGATGTGCGTGTTCAGTGCTGGGAAAAAGTATTTACTCCCTTCCTGATTTCCTCTATAATTGCATATTTGTCACACTGAATGGTTTCAGATCTTTAGAGAAAATGCAATATCAGGCAAAGGGAACCTGAGTAAACACAAAACACAGTATTCAAATTATTATTTCATTTATTTAATTGAAAAAAGTTGTTAAATGTCCTAATCACCCATGTGAAAAAGTTCCCTTTAAAATAAACAACTGGGTGCACCACCTTCAGTAGCAATATCAGTTTTTTACATTGCAGTGAAAATTTTTTAAAATCAGTTTTTCATATCGCTGTGGAGGAATTTTAGCCCACTCTTCTTTGGAGAACTGCTTTAATTCAGACGTTGGTAGGTTTTTCAGCATGAACTGTTCATTTCAGATCCTGCCACACCATCTCTAATTGGGTTAAAGTCAGGACTTTGATCAGGCCACTCCAATACTTTAATTTTGTTTCTTTTCAGGCATCCATATTTGGACTTGGTTTTGTGTTTTGGATCATTGCCATCCTCTATAATCCAGTTACACTTTCACTTCAGATCACAGACCGATGGCCAGACATTCCCCTTAAGAATTTTCTGGTACAGAGAAGAATTTACAGTTCCTTTAATAATGGCTAGTCATCCAGGGCCCAAGGCAGCAAAGCATCCCCACACCATCACATTGACACACCATGTTTGACTGTTGGTATGATATTCTTACTGTGAAATGCTGAATTTGCTTCAAGTCAGACTTAATGGGACCTGTGTCATCCAAAAAGTTACACTTTTGACTCATCTGTCCATACAACATTATTACAAAAGGCTTGGGGATCATCCAGGTGCTTTTGTTGCAAATGTGAGATGAGCATTGATGTTCCTCTTAATTAGCAGTGGTTTCCCCCTTGCTACTCTCCCATGAATCCCATTCTTGCCCTGTCTCTTTCTTATTGTGGAGTCATTAACACTGACCTTACCTGAGGCCAGAGTGGTCTGCAGTTCTATGGATGTTCTGAGATTTCTTGTCAATTGCTGCATGAGTTGTTGCTGCGCCCTTGGAGAACATTTTGGAGGCTGTCTACTTGGAGATAATGGATCGCACTGTGGTTCAGTGAAGTCCCAGAGACTTTTACATGGCTTTGTAACCCATTCCAGACTGATATATTTCAACAACTGTTTTCTCATCTCTTCTGGAATATGGCCTAGTGTGTTTATAGAAACTTTGTGGTGACTACTTTACCCTGATGGTACGATTCAACAGAGGTTTAGATTTAACAGGGATGGCTGCAGACAAGCCTGGCTGAGTTCAATCAGCTGAATCTAATAAGGGCCAAGTAACACTGATGCATAGGCACCCATTGAATTTGTTTGTTTCTTCCACTATTATTATTTTGTATCTTGGGAGTCCATGGCAGCCCCTAGAACCGCTTGGTGGATTAAAAAAATAAAAATTATAAAATTATAAAATTATATATATATATATATATATATATATATATATATATATATATATATATATATATATATATGGCACACTGATAGAGATACAATATATTTTCCCCACCATTCTGGTTTCATTGAAATGCCAAAATTTAACTCCTCCGAGAGTCAGCACTACTTCTTCTTGCAAGGACCCCAGAAAACATGTTGCATTTTGTAACATTTGACCACTTGGAGGTACCATCCAAAAAGTAGTGATTATGGAAATAAAATACTGTCAAGTTGTGCACACGCAGGAATCTATGTCAGCTTCTTAAACATTCTACACTATATCAAACAGATGATGAAACTTGGGATGTTGTTTTAACGGTGGGTTGTAAAACAAATTTTATAAGTCATGTTAAACACTTGAAATTATGTCAAAATGAGAAATGCTTGATAATAACCACAATAACAACAATTATAATATAATAATTGTATTTATTTATTTTGCTACCAGTGAAAACATACACAATTGACAATCATAATGACATGTAACAATGCTAATAATAAATTTAATAAGAGTTTAAGAGTTTAGGGTCATATTACATACAACTCGAGGAACACTTTTGCTCTAGAGGGGCAAATGGGCTGGTGGTCCAGCGCCATTAGGCCATTAAGTGTGCATGTGCCAGACTGAGAGGAACAAACAACTGAACCTTGCACACTCTGCTCATCTCCCTCTCCCACTGCAGCATGCAGTGCACCCCAGCAGCACAACTGTGGTGCGAAGGCTACTAAATTGATGCATAATTTCTTTTACATTTTTGCAGAAAACTCAGAAAGATACAAATTGAAGTTGCTCTGCAGATAATCCTGGATGCTTGGCCCCCAATATCGCTATATTTATTAATTTAATTTAGTTAATTTGTTGATTGGCTGACCAAAAATTACTTTTTTTTCACACAAGTGATATGGGAGTTTGATAACTGTTTTTTCATTAAATAAAAGAAATAATCATTTCAAAATGCGTCTTGTGTTTACTCAGTTTGCCTTTGTCTAATATTACATTTTGTCTAAATATCTGAAACTAGTCAGTGTGACAAATATTAAAGAACAGAGGAAATCAGGAAGGGGGCGAATACTTTTTCACAGCACTGTATAAAAAAGTGCTGCAATTTCTACATGGTGAGTACGAAATGAATGAAAGTACCCTTTTAATAAAAGCTGAGAACCTGCACATTAACTACATGTGAATTGCTTGATTACATATCTAAAATAAATGTGGAGATTTCACTCAATTTAACTTTATTTAATTTAATCTAAATGTTATGTTAAACCCTTTCACCATTCTTTTAAAGACAGAGAGCATTCAGCATGTAACATATGATAACTGGAATACAAATACAGGATGAATAAAATCAAAAAGGTATGCTAATATCTAGCACACAGCACAGCACAACATTTTTTTGTTTGACATATGCTACGTGCTAGATATTGTAAAGATTAAATAAAAGTTTAAGTCTGTTTGGAAAAATGAATTATGCAGGAAAGGAGAATTTTACTGTAGATGAGAATACAAAACAATTTTCTCCGCAGACTTCATCAGAGTCACTGGACAGGAGTTTCCCTGTAGGTTGCATGAGGCCACTTTAGAGGAAACAAGGCTTTCACTGCAGACTGCATCAGCGTTGGATCACTGAATTGAGCACTGTGCTGCAAGGAGAGGGCCCACCTTTGCAGCCACAGCTGCTGCTGCTGGTCCGAACTCTGCAGCCATGGCAGCAGCTGCTGCAGCTGCACCAGCAAGCCCTCCAGGAGCTGCAGCTGCAGGAGCTGCAGCAGCCATCACTGCGGCTCCTGCCCCAATTCCCACCCCAGTTGCCACGAGCGCGGCCCCTCCCAGAATCAGCCACGCATATCTGCGGAGGAAGTCATTGGAGCTCTCTGCTTCCTCCCGTGCACTCTCAGAATATCTGTCATCGATCTCTTTCTCCACCCGTTTGATTTCAGAATCGATAAACTTCCTGTACTCTTTTTCTTCCTGTCTCCTGGCCTTCTCCAGCTGTTCCAACTGTTTTAGCTTCTTGGTCTCCACCTCAAGCTGTTGCTCCACTTCTGCCTTCCTTGTACTCAGTGTCTTTATGCTCTGCTCGATGCGTCTCTTCTTCACCTCAGACTGCTGTTTCTCCTTGTTCATCTGGCTGGAGAAGTCTGCCCAAACCACTTCCCACTCTGCAGCAGCATGCTTCTTCTCTCTTTCTATTTCTTCCTGTTTTCTCTCCAGATGTTCATGCTTATAGACTTCCAGGGCCTGGTCCATTTTCTGGAAGGCCTGGTTAGTGAAATAGGGTTTCTCTCTCTGTGCAAGCATGCGGTTGATCATCTCCAGCAGGTCTGCCACCTGGCCGTGATCCTCCCTGTCCTCATTGTTGAAGGGCAGGACCCTCCGGTCAAATCGCTCCACCAGGTCCTGAATTATTTTGCCTTGCTTGGAGATGAAGTTCTGGAAAGAGTCTCCCTTCAGCTTGTCGGCATGGGTGAAGATGAGGATGGTGTATTGGGCAGCATCGCTCTGGAAGATGGTCTGGATGATCTCCACGCTGCGCTGCTCTTCCTCAGTGAAGCGGCCGATCTGCAGCACCAGGAGTATGGCGTGCGGTCCTGGAGCGGACATGGCCAAACACCGCAGGATTTCATCCTGCACGTCCTGCTGGGAGAGTGAGGTGTCGAACAGGCCGGGCGTGTCCACCAGTGTCACTTTCCGCCCCAGCACCGTTCCCCGAGCCTTCTCACAGCCCCCAGTCACTGAGCTCATACACAGCTCCGATTTGAACCGCTCCTCACCCAGAATTGTGTTGCCTGTCGCGCTCTTCCCTGTCCCCGTCTTCCCCACCAACACCAGCCGCAGCTCCTGGGGAGGGCAACCCCTGCCATGTTGGGAATCTGTGGGAGAGATGGGAGACTGTTTCCACACAGGAAGTACTGACCGCTCACTGGATTCAGTAGCATCTTGCACAACAGTGCTTATTATGATAATGTAAAAAGGTGGTTGGTTTGTACAAAACAAACATTTCTACTTTGGCAAAGCACAAAAAATGATTGTGCCAATGCTGAGTGTTTATAAAATGGATTGCAACAGTCATTTAAGAGTGTTCATTGGCACAAATACAGAAACTGCACTTAGTTGGCTGGTGTCTGGGGAGCAAAAGTACAAAGAATGAAGTACATATTTAGGTAGGTTAGTAACAGTATGTACTTTTATTCACAAGACACACATTTCATCATCCACAAAGACTGACATACCGGAGAAGATTAGGCTATATAAGGGAAGCCCCAAATCAAATATATTAAGCAAAGCCTACTCATTAAAATATCATATATTTTTCAGTATAACAGTATAAATGAAAAAGGGTGAGCCTATGAAAACTACTGGAATATAAATACTTTCAAAATTAAGGTAGCATCAGTTTCACCTCAAATATATTTGTTGCATGATGCCCCTTACTGTCATGTTACTTGATTGTTAAGCCAGTCAAATACAATTTCAATTATACGTTTATTAGGATCTTAAACAGATCGGTACGATAGTTTTTTGTTTGTTTGTTTTGGCTTGGAATTACTTTTCCCTAGGCAGCCTACTATAAGAGAACATTATTACTTATACCGACCTTTTGCACGGTACCACCCTTTTGAGGATTGCATATCTCTTCTTGGCACAAGTTCGCGTGCGATGGATACAAACTTTTCGGATGGTCTTCCGACAAAATAAATGAAATGGGGACACAAGTGATTCGTTGTAAACTTAAATGCAGTCGGTGGTTTTCGAAACGTAGAATACGCCCCCAGAGGCTAGGTCGCAAATTCATGGGGATTTAACCTTTTCCGTTACTTGTTAGGAAAACGAAATTTAACATTCTTGACGTCAAGCAAAATAACGAACCTCAAAGTTGTCCTACCCTCAATCTGGAATTGAAAAAATAAAATACAGTGGCCTTCGTGTATGGAGGACTAAATGTGCCCAAATTGAATAAATTATTAAATTTAAAAAAAAAGTTTGAATTAATTAAATAAATAAATAAATAAATAAATAAATAAATACTTAATTTTATTTCGAAATAATTAAATAATTCCCACCTCATGGCTATTTAATTATTTCATATTGTATTTCCGAATGGCTTCGTTTCATTTCATAATGACACTTTTACGAATGGCGCATTTCCGAATGGCGTTTTTATTTCCGAACTCCCGTTTTCATTTCATAATGACACTTTTCAAAATGGCAAGACCTCCTGTCAATCAATACGAGCGTGAAAAGTATTTGCCCATTTCGCGATTTCCTCTATTCTTGCCTATTTTCCATACCGAATAGCTTCAGATCTTTCGACAAAATGTAATATTAGACAAAGGGAAACTTAGTAAACACAAAATTTATTTAATTAAAAAAACAATCAAACATCCGTATCACCCGAGTGAAAAAGTCATTGTTAGTTACTCAGTCAACCCAATTAACTAAATTAAATTTATAAATATAGCCACAAACAGCGATTGTGGGGGCAAAGCACCACTGTAAAGAAACAAAATTAAAGTTTTGGAGTGGCCGAGTCAAAGTCCTGAATTGAACCCAAAAGAGATGCTGTGGCAGGACCTAAAATTGACAGTTCGTGCTCAAAAACGTACCAATGTATGAATTAAAGCAGTGTTAGGTTGGTAGGTTTTTCCTCCACAACAATGTGAAAAACGGACATTGCCGTTGAAGGTAGTGCACCCAGTTATTAAGTTTAAGGGGCAATTACTTTTTCACATGGGCGATATGGGTGTTTGATAGCTTTTTTCATTAGGCTAAATAAAAGAAACAATAATTTCAAAATGTGTTTTGTGCTTACTCAATTCCCTTTGTCTAATATTACATTTTGCCTAAAGATCCGAAACTATTCAGAGTGACAAATATGCAAGAATAGAGGAAATCGGGAAAGGAGGAAATACTTCTTCACGGCACTGTACCGACAATTTCAATTGTCCACACACGAAGGCCATTGTATTTTATTATATTTTTTAATTCCGGATTGAGGGTGGGAAAACGTGGCATTTGTTTTCTACCTCAGGATGCGAAGTTTGCCTACCGAGTCGCTGCCAAGGACACGTAGCCTACTGCCTAGACACTGGGGCTCATTCCAGGTTTCGAAAACATTTGTAGGTATGCAGGTGGTAGCGAAAACCTCAACTAAGAGCGTTTCCGAAGCGCTAGGGATCGAAAACCGCTAGGCTAGTGTACACGAGACATCAGGTCGGATTATTCTCAACGAATCACCTGTGTCCTTGCTGCACATTTAATTTATTTTGTACTTCACTTTATTTTGTAGGAAGACCATCAGAGATGCCTGTACCCATCTGACCCGAATCTGTGCAAACAAGAGATATGCAATCCGCAAATAGGTCATACCGTGTGAAAGGCCGGTATCGGTGTTATTATTCTGGTATAGTAGACTACTGAAAAAAGTAATTCCAAGCCACAAAAAAAAGAAGAAACTATCGTACCGATCTGTTTAAGATCCGAACAAAGGTATAATTTTAATTTTAGTTGACTGGCTTAACAATGCAGTAACATGACAGTAAGGGGCATCATTTAACAAATATTTCTGAGGTGAAACTGATGCTACCTTAATTTTGAAAATATTTATATTCCAGTTGCAGTCTTCATAGTACACACTCTTTTTCATTTATACTGTTATACCTAAAAATATATTATCAAGCAATGAGTAGGATTGGCGTTGCTTAATATATTTGAATTGGGGCTTTCCTTATATAGCCTAACCTTCCCTGGTATGTCAGTCTTTGGGGATGATGAAATGCGTGTCCTGTGAATAAATGTACATCCTGCAACTAACCTACCTAAATACCTACTTCATTCTTTGTATTTTTGCTGCCCAAACACCAGCCAACTAAGTGCAGTTTCTGCATTTGTGCCAGTGAACACTCTTAAATGACTGTTCCCATCCTTTTTATAACCACTCAGCATTAGCACGATCATTTTTTGTGCTTTGCCAAAGTAGAAAAGTTTGTTTTGTACAAACCAAGCACCTTTGCGCCATGAGCTTCATTTTTACATTATCATAATAAGCACTGTTGTGCAAGATGCTACTGAATCCAGTGAGCGGTCAGTACTTCCTGTGTGGAAATAGTCTAAAGTGGCCTCATGCAACCTACAGGGAAACTCCTCTACAGTGACTCTGATGAGGCCTGCGGAGAAACTAGTTTTGTATCCTCATCTGCAGTAAAATTATCCTTTCCTGTGTAATTTTATTTTCCAAACAGACTTTGTTAAACTTTTCTTTAATCATTACAATATCTAGCACTTAGCATATGTCAAACAAAAAAATGTTGTGTTTTACATGTGCTATGTGCTAGATATTAGTATACTTATTTGATTTTATTTATCCTGTATTTGTATTCCAGTTATATGTTACATGCCGAATGCTCTCTATCTGTCTTTGAAAGAAAGGTGAAAGGGTTTAACATAACATTCAGTTTAAATAGTCAAATTGACTGAAATCTATTTTTTTTTAAATTGACTAACAATTATTTTAAATGTGAATATGAATATTTCATGTCTCACTAAATGGTTTCAGATCTTTAGACAAAATATAACATTAGACTTAGGGAAACAGTAAACCAAAACACATTTTTAAAATAATAATTTCATTTATTTAATGAAAAAATTTAATCAAACACCCATATCACTCGTGTAAAAATGTAACTACCTCCTTAGTAACTCAATCAACCATGGGGTGGCAGTGTAGTATAATGGGTAGAGAACTGGTCTTGTAACATAAAGGCCACAGGTTCACAGGTGCCATTGTACCCTTGTATCCACTGTATCCTTGAGCAAGATATTTAACTTAGCAAATTTAATATCCATTTAAGTTATCTAACTATGTAAAAACACTAACAGACGGATAATAGCGTCTGCTAAATGCCTGTAATGCAATGTAATGTAACCAATTAACCAAATTTAATTGATAACTTGTTTCAGCTGAGTGAACACAGCCAGCCTTGATTGCAGCCAGCCCTGTTGAATCTCAACCTCGCTCGTTTTGAACCTTACCATCAGAGGGAAGTAGTCACTACAAAGTTTCCACAAGCACACTATGTGCAGGTGTCTAGCCTCAGCTAAGGTCAGTGTTCGCAATAAGAAAGAGACAGGGCAAAACTGGGATTCATGGGCGAGTAGCAAGGTGGAAACCAGCACTATCCGAAAGGAACGTCAGTGCTCGGCACACATTCGCGAAAAAGGACCTGGCTGATCCCCAGGCCTTTTGAGATAATATTCCATGGACAGATGTTTTGCACTGAATTTGTGAAACAAAGAATCACAAGCTGAAACTATATTTTGGAATATATGAGTGTGTCAGTACTACTTCTTGCAAGGACCCAAGAAAACATGCTGCATTTTGTAACATTTGACCACTTGGAGGTACCATCCAAAAAGTAGTGATTATGGAAACAAAATACTGTCAAGTTGTGCACATGCAGGAATCTATGTCAGCTTCTTTAACATTCTACACTATATCAAACAGATGATGAAACTTGGGATGTTGTTTTAACGGTGGGTTGTAAAACAAATTTCTAAGCCATGTTAAACTTAAAACAAAATTGAAATTATGTCAAAATGAGAAATGCTTGATAATAACCACAATAACAACAATTATAATATAATAATTGTATTTATTTATTTTGCTACCAGTGAAAACATACACAATTGACAATCATAATAACGTGTAACAATGCTACTAATAAATTTAATAAGAGTATATTATGTTACTTGTTAGGTGGCCAAGCACCAAGGGTGCAGGGAAGATATCTTTCAAGGAAGATATCCATTATAACCTATCGTCTAGATTTTTAATTTAGGAGTAGTGTGCTTTACTTGCATTTCACATTACATGAGCACTTGCGGGCAAGACAGGACAGACAGAAAGGCAAGGATTGGGCAGCAGCAAGCTATGGGGGGGGGGGGGTGGGCAACTCGAGGGGACACTTTTGCTCTAGAGGGGTAAATGGGCTGGTGGTCCAGCGCCATTAGACCATTAAGTGTGGATGTGCCAGACTGAGAGGAACAAACAAAATCTTGCACACTCTGCTCATCTCCCTCTCCCACTGCAGCATGCAGTGCACCCCAGCAGCACAACTGTGGTGCGAAGGCTACTAAATTGTCACATAATTTCTTTTACATTTTTGCAGAAAACTCAGAAAGATACAAATTGAATATCACTGCCTGTGGCTATATTTATTAATTTAATTTAGTTAATTTGTTGATTGACTGACCAAAACTTACTTTTTTTTTTTTTTTTGAAGTGATATGGGAGTTTGATAACTATTTTTTCATTAAATAAAAGAAATAATCATTTCAAAATGCGTCTTGTGTTTACTCAGTTTGCCTTTGTCTATTATTACATTTTGTCTAAATATCTGAAACTAGTCAGTGTGACAAATATTAAAGAATAGAGGAAATCAGGAAGGGGGCGAATACTTTTTCACAGCACGGCATAAAAAAGTGCTGCAATTTCTACATGGTGAACACAAAATGAATGAAAGTACCCTTTTAATAAATGCTGAGAACCTGCACATTAACCACATGTGAATTGTTTGATTACATATCTAAAATAAATGTGGAGATTTCACTCAATTTAACTATTTAATCTGAATGTTATGTTAAACCCTTTCACCATTCTTTTAAAGACAGATAGGGAGCATTCAGCATGTAACATATGATAACTGGAATACAAATACAGGATGAATAAAATCAAAAACGTGTAATAATATCTAGCACATAGCACATGTCAAACACAATATATTTTGTTTGACATATGCTAAGTGTTAGATATTGTAATGATTAAAGAAAAGTTTAACAAAGTCTGTTTGGAAAAATAAAATTATGCAAGAAAGGAGAATTTTACAGTAGATGAGAATACAAAACAATTTTCTCCGCAGACTTCATCAGAGTCACTGGACAGGAGTTTCCCTGTAGGTTGCATGAGGCCACTTTAGAGGAAACAAGGCTTTCACTGCAGACTGCATCAGCGTTGGATCACTGAATTGAGCACTGTGCTGCAAGGAGAGGGGCCACATTTGCAGCCGCAGCTACTGCTGCTGGTCCGATCTCTGCAGCCACGGCAGCAGCTGCAGGTCCAATATTTGCAGCCACAGCTGCTGCTGCTGTTCCGATCTCTGCAGCCATGGCAGCAGCTGCTGTAGCTGCAGCAGTAAGCCCTCCAGCTCCTGCAGCTGCAGGAGCTGCAGTAGCCATCATCGCGGCTCCGGCCCCAATTCCCACCCCAGTTGCCATGAGTGCAGCCCCTCCCAGAATCAGCCACTTATTTTTGCGGAGGAAGTCATAGGAGCCCTCTGCTTCCTCCCGTGCACTCTCAGAATATCTGTCATCGATCTCTTTCTCCACCCGTTTGATTTCAGAATCGATAATCTTCCTGTACTCTTTTTCTTTCTGTCTCCTGGCCTTCTCCACATGTTCCAACTGTTTTAGCTTCTTGGTCTCCACCTCAAGCTGTTGCTCCACTTCAGCCTTCCTTGTACTCAGTGTCTTTATGTTCTGCTCGATACGTCTCTTCTTCAGCTCAGACTGCTGTTTCTCCTTGTTCATCTGGTTGGAGAAGTCTGCCCAGGCCACGTGCCACTTTGCAGTGGCATGCTTCTTCTCCCTTTCTATTTCTTCCCGTTTTCCCTCCAGATGTTCATGCTGGAAGTCTGCAAGGGCCTGGTCCATTTTCTGGAAGGCCGGGTTAGTGAAATAGGGTTTCTCTCTCTGTGCAAGCATGCGGTTGATCATCTCCAGCAGGTCTGCCACCTGGCCGTGATCCTCCCTGTCCTCATTGTTGAAGGGCAGGACCCTCCGGTCAAATCGCTCCACCAGGTCCTGAATTATTTTGCCTTGCTTGGAGATGAAGTTCTGGAAAGTGGCTCCCTTCAGCCTGTCGGCATGGGTGAAGATGAGGATGGTGTATTTGGCAGCATCGCTCTGGAAGATGGTCTGGATGATCTCCACGCTGCGCTGCTCTTCCTTGGTGAAGCGGCCGATCTGCAGCACCAGGAGTATGGCGTGCGGTCCTGGAGCGGACATGGCCAAACACCGCAGGATTTCATCCTGCACGTCCTGCTGGGAGAGTGAGGTGTCGAACAGGCCGGGCGTGTCCACCAGTGTCACTTTCCGCCCCAGCACCGTTCCCCGAGCCTTCTCACAGCCCCCAGTCACTGAGCTCATACACAGCTCCGATTTGAACCGCTCCTCACCCAGAATTGTGTTGCCTGTCGCGCTCTTCCCTGCCCCCGTCTTCCCCACCAACACCAGCCGCAGCTCCTGGGGAGGGCAACCCCTGCCATGTTGAGAATCTGTGGGAGAGATGGGAGACTGTTTCCACACAGGAAGTACTGACCGCTCACTGGATTCAGTAGCATCTTGCAGAACAGTGCTTATTATGATAATGTAAAAAGGTGGTTGGTTTGTACAAAACAAACTTTTCTACTTTGGCAAAGCACAAAAAATGATTGTGCTAATGCTGAGTGTTTATAAAATGGATTGCAACAGTCATTTAAGAGTGCTCACTGGCACAAATGCAGAAATTGCACTTAGTTGGCTGGTGTATGGGGAGCAAAAGTACAAAGAATGAAGTACATATTTAGGCAGGTTAGTAACAGTATGCACTTTTATTCACAAGACACACATTTCATCATCCACAAAGACTGACATACCGGAGAAGATTAGGCTATATAAGGACAGCCCCAATCCAAATATATTAAGCAAAGCCTACTCATTAAAATATCATATATTTTTCAGTATAACAGTATAAATGAAAAAGGGTGAGCCTATGAAAACTACAACTGGAATATAAATACTTTCAAAATTAAGGTAGCATCAGTTTCACCTCAAATATATTTGTTGCATGATGCCCCTTACTGTCATGTTACTTGATTGTTAAGCCAGTCAAATACAATCTCAATTATACGGTTATTAGGATCGTAAACAGATCGGTACGATAGTTTTTTGTTTGTTTCTTTTGGCTTGGAATTACTTTTCCCTAGGCAGCCTACTATAAGAGAACATTAATACTTACACCGACCTTTTGCACGGTACCACCCTTTTGAGGATTGCATATCTCTTCTTGGCACAAGTTCGGGTGCGATGGATACAAACTTTTCGGATGGTCTTCCGACAAAATAAATGAAATGGGGACACAAGTGATTCGTTGTAAACTTAAATGCAGTCGGTGGTTTTCGAAACGTGAATGCGACCCCAGAGGCTAGGTCGCAAATTCATGGGGATTTAACCTTTTCCGTTACTTGTTAGGAAAACGAAACTTAACATTCTGAGGTCTTGACGTCAAGCAAAATAACGAACCTCAAAGTTGTCCTACCCTCAATCTGGAATTGAAAAAATAAACTACAGTGGCCTTCGTGTATGGAGGACTAAATGTGCCAAAATTGAATAAATTATTAAACAAAAAAGTCAGAATTAAATAAATAAATAAATACTTAATTTTATTTCGAAATAATTAAATAATTCCCACCTCATGGCTATTTAATTATTTCATATTGTATTTCCGAATGGCTTCATTTCATTTCATAATGACACTTTTACGAAAGGCGCATTTCCGAATGGAGTTTTTATTTCCGAACTCCCTTTTTCATTTCATAATGACACTTCTCAAAATGGCAAGACCTCCTGTCAATCAATACGAGCGTGAAAAGTATTTGCCCATTTCGCGATTTCCTCTATTCTTGCATATTTTCCATACCGAATAGCTTCAGATCATTTGACAAAATGTAATATTAGACAAAGGGAAACTTAGTAAACACAGAATGTATTTAATTAAAAAAAAACAATCAAACATCCGTATCACCCGTGTGAAAACGTCATTGTTAGTTACTCAGTCAACCCAATTAACTAAATTAAATTTATAAATATTGTGGCGATCTTGCCTGTGTGTAACTAAATAATTGTTAGCTTGTTAGCGGTTAACTTGTCCCGCTCCGCGATCGTGTAAATACTCGTTATTTTGAATGTGTGTAGCCTGCTAGGAATCGCTTCCGTAGCGCTAGCAGCCCTCGGGTTTATGATTTGCACCGTCATGTTTCTGTCATTAGTCAATTAGCCAATACTGTTGTTGTATTCCCTGCCTGTCTCTGTTTTGCGTGTCTCGTGCTGCTGTTTCCCGCTGTATGTAAATCCGACCTTTGTGTGATGTGCCGTTAAGGCTGTGTGATTGGTTAGTCCCGTTGCGCCGGGGCAGCCAATAACGGCAAACGGGGTTTGACAAAATCAGGCTTCGCCCAGCTATGATAGTCAGTCTACGAATTACCGTTTAGAAGAGATGTCACAAATAAAGCGAAGCTCCCCGGGAGCGATTCGAAAACAGCCAAGCCAGTCTCCGTCTCTGCTTCCTCGCGAAATCGCCACAATATAGCCACAAACAGCGATTGTGGGGGCAAAGCACCACTGTAAAGAAACAAAATTAAAGTTTTGGAGTGGTCGAGTCAAAGTCCTGAATTGAACCCAAAAGAGATGTTGATGACCTAAAATAGACAGTTCGTGCTCAAAAACATAGCAATGTATGAATTAAAGCAGTGTTAGGTTGGTAGGTTTTTCCTCCACAGCAATGTGAAAAACGGACATTGCCGTTGAAGGTAGTGCACCCAGTTATTAAGTTTAAGGGGCAATTACTTTTTCACATGAGCGATATGGGTGTTTGATAGATTTTTTCATTAGGCTAAATAAAAGAAACAATAATTTCAAAATGTGTTTTGTGCTTACTCAATTCCCTTTGTCTAATATTACATTTTGCCTAAAGATCCGAAAGGAGGAAATATTTCTTCGCGGCACTGTACATTGTCCACACACGAAGGCCACTGTATTTTATTATATTTTTCAATTCCGGATTGAGGGTGGGACAACGTGGCATTTGTTTTCTACCTCACGATGTTTGGTTTCGTTTTCCTACCGAGTCGTTGCCAAGGACACGCAGCCTAGGCTACTGCCTAGACACTGGGGCACATTCTAGGTTTCTTAAACATTCGTAGGCTATGTATACAAGCAGGTGGTAGCGAGAACCTCAACTAAAACGTTTCCGAAGCGTTTCGAACGAAAACCGCTAGGCTAGTGTGCACGAGACACTATGGGTAAAAAGCGTCTGCCAAATTAATGTAATGTTATGTAATGTAATGTAACGAGACCTCAGGTCGGATTATTCCCAACGAATCGCCTGTGTCCTTGCACATTTGATATATTTTATACTTCACTTTATTTTGTAGGAAGATCATCCGAAAAGTTTGCACCCATGTGGAAACAGTCTCCCATCTCTCCCACAGATTCCCAACATGGCAGGGGTTGCCCTCCCCAGGAGCTGCGGCTGGTGTTGGTGGGGAAGACGGGGGCAGGGAAGAGCGCGACAGGCAACACAATTCTGGGTGAGGAGCGGTTCAAATCGGAGCTGTGTATGAGCTCAGTGACTGGGGGCTGTGAGAAGGCTCGGGGAACGGTGCTGGGGCGGAGAGTGACACTGGTGGACACGCCCGGCCTGTTCGACACCTCACTCTCCCAGCAGGACGTGCAGGATGAAATCCTGCGGTGTTTGGCCATGTCCGCTCCGGGACCGCACGCCATACTCCTGGTGCTGCAGATCGGTCGCTACACCGAGGAAGAGCAGCGCAGCGTGGAGATCATCCAGACCATCTTCCAGAGCGATGCTGCCCAATACACCATCCTCATCTTCACCCATGCCGACAAGCTGAAGGGAGACTCTTTCCAGAACTTCATCTCCAAGCAAGACAGAAGGATTCAGGACCTGGTGGAGCGATTTGACCGGAGGGTCCTGCCCTTCAACAATGAGGACAGGGAGGATCACGGCCAGGTGGCCGACCTGCTGGAGATGATCAACTGCATGCTTGCACAGCGAGAGAAACCCTATTTTACTAACCAGGCCTTCCAGAAAATGGACCAGGCCCTTGCAGTCTTCCAGCATGAACATCTGGAGGGAAAACAGGAAGAAATAGAAAGGGAGAAGAAGCATGCTGCTGCAGAGTGGGAAGTGGCCTGGGCAGACTTCTCCAACCAGATGAACAAGGAGAAACAGGAGTCTGAGCTGAAGAAGAGACGTGTCAATCAGAGCATAAAGACACTGAGTACAAGGAAGGCAGAAGTGGAGCAACAGCTCAAGGTGGAGACCAAGAAGCTAAAACAGTTGGAACAGGTGGAGAAGGCCAGGAGACAGAAAGAAAAAGAGTACAGGAAGATTATCGATTCTGAAATCAAACGGGTGGAGAAAGAGATCGATGACAGATATTCTGAGAGTGCACGGGAGGAAGCAGAGGGCTCCTATGACTTCCTCCGCAAAAATGCGTGGCTGATTCTGGGAGGGGCCGCGCTCGTGGCAACTGGGGTGGGAATTGGGGCCGGAGCCGCGGTGATGGCTACTGCAGCTCCTGCAGCTGCAGGAGCTGGAGGGCTTACTGCTGCAGCTGCAGCAGCTGCTGCCATAGTCGCAGAGATCGGACCAGCGGCAGCAGCTGTGGCTGCAAACATCGGACCTGCAGCTGCTGCCATGGCTGCAGAGTTCGGACCAGCAGCAGCAGCTGCGGCTGCAAAGGTGGGCCCTCTCCTTGCAACACAGTGCTCAATTCAGTGATCCAACAGTGATGCAGTCTGCAGTGAAAGCCTTGTTTCCTCGAAAGTGGCCTCATGCAACCTACAGGGAAACTCCTGTACAGTGACTCTGATGAAGTCTGTGGAGAAACTAGTTTTGTATTCTAATCTGCAGTAAAATTCTCCTTTCCTGCATAATTCATTTTTCCAAACAGACTTAAACTTTTATTTAATCATTACAATATGTAGTACTTAACATATGTCAAACAAAACATGTTGTGTTTTACATGTGTGCTAGATATTAGTATACTTATATGATATGATTTTATTCATCCTGTATTTGTATTCCAGTTATCATATGTTACGTGCTGAATGCTCTGTATCTGTCTTTAAAAGAAAGGTGAAAGGGTTTAACATAACATTCAGATTAAATAGTTAAATTGAGTGAAATCTCCACATTTATTTTAGATATGTAATCAAACAATTAACATGTGGGTAATGTGCAGGTTCTCAGCATTTATTGAAAGGGTACTTTTGTTCATTTTGTATTCACCATGTAGAAATTACAGCATTTCTTTTACAGTGCTGTGAAAAAGTATTCGCCCCCTTCCTGATTCACTCTCTTATTGAGTATTTCATGTCTCACTAAATGGTTTCAGATCTTTAGACAAAATATAACATTAGACTAAGGGAAACAGTAAACAAAAACACATTTTAAAAATAATAATTTAATTTATTTAATGAAAATGTTGTCAAACACCCATATCACTCGTGTGAAAATGTAACTGCCTCCTTAGTTGCTCAGTCAACCATGGGGTGGCAGTGTAGTATAATAGGTAGAGACCTGGTCTTGTAACATAAAGGCCGCAGGTTCACAGGTGCCATTGTACCCTTGTATCCACTGTATCCTTGAGCAAGATATTTAACTTAGCAAATTTAATATCCATTTAAGTTATGTAATTATGTAAAAACGCTAGCAGATGGATAATAGCGTCTGCTAAATGCCTGTAATGCAATGTAATGTAACCAATTAACCAAATTTAATTGATAACTTGTTTCAGCTGAGTGAACACAGCCAGCCCTGACTGCAGCCAGCCCTGTTGAATCTCAACCTCGCTCGTTTTGAACCTTACCATCAGAGTGAAGTAGTCACTACAAAGTTTCCACAAGCACACTATGTGCAGGTGTCTAGCCTCAGCTAAGGTCAGTGTTCGCAATAAGACAGAGACAGGGCAAAACTGGGATTCATGGGAGAGTAGCAAGGTGGAAACCAGCACTATCCGAAAGGAACATCATTGCATTACATTACATTACAGGCATTTAGCAGACGCTCTTATCCAGAGCGACTTACACAACTCCATTTATACAGCTGGATACATACTGAAGCAATGCAGGTTAAGTACCTTGCTCAAGGGTACAACGGCAGTGTCCTTACCCGGGAATCGAACCTACAACCTTTCGGTTACAAGTCTAGTTCCTTACCCACTGTGCTACACTCCGTCCTCATCTCGTCTCACATTCGTGAAAAAGGACCTGGCTGATCCCCAGGCCTTTCGAGATAATATTCCATGGACAGATGAGTCAAAAGTGGTGCTTTTTGAACGGCATGGGCGCCATTATATCAGGCATAAAGCAAATACAGCATTTCACAGTGAGAACATCATACCAACAGTTAAACATGGTGGTGGCAGTGTGATGGTGTGGGGATGCTTTTCTGCCTCGGGACCTGGACAACTTGCCATTATTGAAGGAATGATTAATTCAGCTCTGCACTAAAAAGGCATGTCTGGCCATCCGTCCGGGAGCTGAGACTGAAAGGTAATTTGGTAACGCAGCACGACAACGTAAACAATAATTTAAAAAACACAAAAAGTAAGTCTACATCTCAATGGCTGAAAAGAAACAAAAAAAAATGCAGTTTTTGAGTGCCCTATTCAGGCCTGAAATGAGCAGTTCATATTCGAAAAACCTAAAAAAATTCCAAAAATTCCAAAAATTCCTCCTCAGTAAAGTAAAGGATTGATGTCAAATTATAGGAAGCATTTGGTTGCATTGCTACTAAAGGTGCTGCAACCAGTTATTATATTTAAATGGTAAAATGACATTCTCTTAAATGCAGTCCATTTAAATTTAAGGGGGAAGCTACTTTTTCACATGGGTGATATGATTATTTGATAACTTTTTTCATTAGATAAATTAAATAATAATCTTAAATATGTTTTGTGTTGACTCAACAACAATGAAAAACAAAATGTCAAATATTACATTTTGTCTAAAGATCTGAAAGCAATCAGTGTGACAAATATGCAATAGTAGAGGAAACCAGGCAAATACTTTTTCATCTCACTCTATATATGCTTGAAAGCACTGATAAATCATGGTTATCTGTTATAAAATTGAATTATAACCCTGTACTATTATTATGACAATTTGATTCCAAAGTTATATTTTGCTCTCTTATCTGGTGTCAGGGTCACCATTTCATAGCCAATCATTATTGCTATTGTCTGATATTAGAACTACAAGAACACATTTAGAACAGCTTGTATTCACAAATAAAATGTCAAATACTATAATTTTTTTTTGGTCAAGGCTGGCTGAATGTAAGTCTGGAGTTGTCTAGCAACGACAATTTATCTGCGATAAATTGTCGTTTGGAATGGCTGTCGTTTATCTGCGACAGCCATTCCAAGTTGAAGTCTGTGGTGACGGTGAATCAGGTTTAAAAAATTACACATTTTTCTTATTTAAAGTTTAGTAACTGGAACACAAGTCATACTTGGTCAAGAGCAGTAACTTCAGGATTTATTGAGTATATTTTGAAGAATTCATTTTTTAAAAGATACACAGCTTTTTCTCATAACTCTTAATATTACCTCTTGATAGGATTTAAATATTTTGTTTCGCATTAACCAATGTACTGTAAAATAATTACTGTTTACAGTTACCATTCACAAACACTGTTACTGTTAGCATACCTGTATACACATGCATACTTGTTGGGATTTGTTGCGTTTGACTGTAGTTTAGACATTTTTGTTCAAAACTGAGTGACTGGGGTTTTTTGACAGAAGAGTACAAAAGGACAACATTACATGCCAGGGGGAAGCAATGACACTCTGAAACAAAAACACTGTATCTGTTCCTAAGTTTGATCATGATAACAGCCTTTCTGTTAAAAGAGGAGAAAATCGTTTCAATATAAAGCTTAGCACCATCTGCAATAAGTAAAAACAACTTTGATGTGTGTATGCAATATTTAGCTAAAAGAAAAACTACATTAATCAAATAGAAAATATCAGCATCCTTTTTCTTGTAATTTGTGAAACAAAGAATCACAAGCTGAAACTATATTTTGGAATATATGAGTGTGTCAGTACTACTTCTTCTTGCAAGGACCCAAGAAAACATGCTGCATTTTGTAACATTTGACCACTTGGAGGTGCTATCCAAAAAGTGGTGATTATGGAAACAAAACACTGTCAAATTGTGCATAGGCAGGAATCTATGTCAGCTTCTTTAACATTCTACACTATATCAAACAGATGATGAAACTTGGGATGTTGTTTTAATGGTGGGTTGTAAAACAAATTTCTAAGCCATGTTAAACTTAAAACAAAATTGAAATTATGTCAAAATGAGAAATGCTTGATAATAACCACAATAACAACAATTATAATATAATAATTGTATTTATTTATTTTGCTACCAGTGAAAACACACACCATTGACAATCATAATAACGTGTAACAATGCTAATAATAAATTTAATAAGAGTTTAGGGTCATATTATGTTCCTTGTTAGGTGGCCAAGCACCAAGGGTGCAGGGAAGATATCTTTCAAGGAAGATATCCATTATAATCTATAGTCTAGATTTTTTATTTAGGAGTAGTGTGCTTTGTTTTGCCATTTTCTCCCAGGTGCCCCGACCAACCAGCATGAGTCACTAATGCAACGATCAGGACTCATACCCTCACCGGCTTCCCACCTGCGAACACTGCCAATTGTCTTCATAGGAACGTCTGACCAAGCCAGAAGTACCACTGCCGGGGATTGAACCCGGCCAGGAGTAGTGTGCTTTACTTGCATTTCACATTACATGAGCACTTGCGGGCAAGACAGGACAGGGAGAAAGGCAAGGATTGGGCAGCAGCGAGCAATGGAGGAGGGGGGGGGCATTCGGCAACTCGAGGGGGCACTTTTGCTCTAGAGGGGCAAATGGGCTGGTGGTCCAGCGCCACTAGGCCATTAAGTGTGCATGTGCCAGACTGAGAGGAACAAACAACTGAAACATGCACACTCTGCTCATCTCCCTCTCCCACTGCAGCATGCAGTGCACCCCGGCAGCACAGCTGTGGTGCGAAGGCTACTAAATTGTCGCATAATTTCTTTTACATTTCTGCAGAAAACTCAGAAAGATACAAATTGAAGTTGCTCTGCATATAATCCTGGATGCTTGGCCCCCAATATCACTGCCTGTGGCTATATTTATTAATTTAATTTAGTTTTGTTGATTGACTGACCAAAAATGACTTTTTTTCACACGAGTGATATGGGAGTTTGATAACTTTTCTTTCATTAAATAAAAGAAATAATCATTTCAAAATGCATCTTGTGTTTACTCAGTTTGCCTTTGTCTAATATTACGTTTTGTCTAAATATCTGAAACTAGTCAGTGTGACTAGTGATAGAGGAAATCAGGAAGGGGGCGAATACTTTTTCACAGCACTGTATAAAAAAGGGCTGCAATTTCTACATGGTGAATACAAAATGAATGAAAGTACCCTTTTAATAAATGCTGAGAACCTGCACATTAACGACATGTGAATTGTTTGATTACATGTCTAAAATAAATGTGAAGATTTCACTCAATTTAACTATTTAATCTGAATGTTATGTTAAACCCTTTCACCATTCTTTTAAAGACAGATAGGGAGCATTCAGCATGTAACATATGATAACTGGAATACAAATACAGGATGAATAAAATCAAAAAGGTATGCTAATATCTAGCACACAGCACAGCACAACATTTTTTGTTTGACATATGCTACGTGCTAGATATTGTAAAGATTAAAGAAAAGTTTAAGTCTGTTTGGAAAATAAAATTATGCAGGAAAGGAGAATTTTACTGTAGATGGGAATATAAAACAATTTTCTCCCTGCAGACTTAATCAGAGTCACTGGAGTTTCCCTGTAGGTTGCATGAGGCCACTTTAGAGGAAACAAGACTTTCACTGCAGACTGCATCAGCGTTGGATCACTGAATTGAGCACTGTGCTGCAAGGAGAGGGCCCACCTTTGCAGCCACAGCTGCTGCTGCTGGTCTGATCTCTGCAGACATGGCAGCAGCTGCTGCCATGGCTGCAAAGGTCGGCCCTGTTGGGGCTCCTGCTCTAGTTGCCATGAGCACGGCCCCTCCCAGAATCAGCCACGCATTTTTGCGGAGGAAGTCATAGGAGCCCTCTGCTCCTCTGTCATCGATCTCTCTCACCCGTTTGATTTCAGAATCGATAATCTTCCTGTACTCTTTTTCTTCCTGTCTCCTGGCCTTCTCCAGCTGTTCCAACTGTTTTAGCTTCTTGGTCTCCACCTCAAGCTGTTGCTCCACTTCTGCCTTCTTTGTACTCAGTGTCTTTATGCTCTGCTTGACACGTCTCTTCTTCAGCTCAGACTCCTGTTTCTCCTTGTTCATCTGGTTGGAGAAGTCTGCCCAGGCCACTTCCCACTTTGCAGTGGCATGCTTCTTCTCCCTTTCTATTTCTTCCTGTTTTCTCTCCAGATGTTCATGCTGGAAGACTTCCAGGGCCTGGTCCATATTCTGGAAGGCCTGGTTAGTGAAATAGGGTTTCTCTCTCTGTGCAAGCATGCGGTTGATCATCTCCAGCAGGTCTGCCACCTGGCCGTGATCCTCCCTGTCCTCATTGTTGAAGGGCAGGACCCTCCGGTCAAATCGCTCCACCAGGTCCTGAATTATTTTGCCTTGCTTGGAGATGAAGTTCTGGAAAGTGGCTCCCTTCAGCCTGTCGGCATGGGTGAAGATGAGGATGGTGTATTGGGCAGCATCGCTCTGGAAGATGGTCTGGATGATCTCCACGCTGCGCTGCTCTTCCTTGGTGAAGCGGCCGATCTGCAGCACCAGGAGTATGGCGTGCGGTCCCGGAGCGGACATGGCCAAACACCGCAGGATTTCATCCTGCACGTCCTGCTGGGAGAGTGAGGTGTCGAACAGGCCGGGCGTGTCCACCAGTGTCACTCTCCGCCCCAGCACCGTTCCCCGAGCCTTCTCACAGCCCCCAGTCACTGAGCTCATACACAGCTCCGATTTGAACCGCTCCTCACCCAGAATTGTGTTGCCTGTCGCGCTCTTCCCTGTCCCCGTCTTCCCCACCAACACCAGCCGCAGCTCCTGGGGAGGGCAACCCCTGCCATGTTGGGAATCTGTGGGAGAGATGGGAGACTGTTTCCACACAGGAAGTACTGAGCGCTCACTGGATTCAGTAGCATCTTGCACAACAGTGCTTATTATGATAATGTGAAAAGGTGGTTGGTTTGTACAAAACAAACATTTCTACTTTGGCAAAGCACAAAAAATGATTGTGGTAATGCTGAGTGTTTATAAAATGGATTGCAACAGTCATTTAAGAGTGTTCACTGGCACAAATACAGAAACTGCACTTAGTTGGCTGGTGTCTGGGGAGCAAAAGTACAAAGAATGAAGTACATATTTAGGTAGGTTAGTAACAGTATGTACTTTTATTCACAAGACACACATTTCATCATCCACAAAGACTGACATACCGGAGAAGATTAGGCTATATAAGGGAAGCCCCAAATCAAATATATTAAGCAAAGCCTACTCATTAAAATATCATATATTTTTCAGTATAACAGTATAAATGAAAAAGGGTGAGCCTATGAAAACTACTGGAATATAAATACTTTCAAAATTAAGGTAGCATCAGTTTCACCTCAAATATATTTGTTGCATGATGCCCCTTACTGTCATGTTACTTGATTGTTAAGCCAGTCAAATACAATTTCAATTATACGTTTATTAGGATCTTAAACAGATCGGTACGATAGTTTTTTGTTTGTTTGTTTTGGCTTGGAATTACTTTTCTCTAGGCAGCCTACTATAAGAGAACATTATTACTTATACCGACCTTTTGCACGGTACCACCCTTTTGAGGATTGCATATCTCTTCTTGGCACAAGTTCGCGTGCGATGGATACAAACTTTTCGGATGGTCTTCCGACAAAATAAATGAAATGGGGACACAAGTGATTCGTTGTAAACTTAAATGCAGTCGGTGGTTTTCGAAACGTAGAATACGCCCCCAGAGGCTAGGTCGCAAATTCATGGGGATTTAACCTTTTCCGTTACTTGTTAGGAAAACGAAATTTAACATTCTTGACGTCAAGCAAAATAACGAACCTCAAAGTTGTCCTACCCTCAATCTGGAATTGAAAAAATAAAATACAGTGGCCTTCGTGTATGGAGGACTAAATGTGCCCAAATTGAATAAATTATTAAATTAAAAAAAAAAAAAGTTAGAATTAATTAAATAAATAAATAAATAAATAAATACTTAATTTTATTTCGAAATAATTAAATAATTCCCATCTCATGGCTATTTAATTATTTCATATTGTATTTCCGAATGGCTTCATTTCATTTCATAATGACACTTTTACGAATGGCGCATTTCCGAATGGCGTTTTTATTTCCGAACTCCCTTTTTCATTTCATAATGACACTTTTCAAAATGGCAAGACCTCCTGTCAATCAACACGAGCGTGAAAAATTATTAGCCCACATCGCGATTTCGTATATTCTTGCCTATTTTCCACTACCGAATAGCTTCAGATCTTTCGACAAAATGTAATATTAGACAAAGGGAAACTTAGTAAACACAAAATTTATTTAATTAAAAAGACAATCAAACATCCGTATCACCCGAGTGAAAAAGTCATTGTTAGTTACTCAGTCAACCCAATTAACTAAATTAAATTTATAAATATAGCCACAAACAGCGATTGTGGGGGCAAAGCACCACTGTAAAGAAACAAAATTAAAGTTTTGGAGTGGCCGAGTCAAAGTCCTGAATTGAACCCAAAAGAGATGCTGTGGCAGGACCTAAAATTGACAGTTCGTGCTCAAAAACGTACCAATGTATGAATTAAAGCAGTGTTAGGTTGGTAGGTTTTTCCCCCCAACAATGTGAAAAACGAACATTGCCGTTGAAGGTAGTGCACCCAGTTATTAAGTTTAAGGGGAAATTACTTTTTCACATGGGCGATATGGGTGTTTGATAGCTTTTTTCATTAGGCTAAATAAAAGAAACAATAATTTCAAAATGTGTTTTGTGCTTACTCAATTCCCTTTGTCTAATATTACATTTTGCCTAAAGATCCGAAACTATTCAGAGTGACAAATATGCAAGAATAGAGGAAATCGGGAAAGGAGGAAATACTTCTTCACGGCACTGTACCGACAATTTCAATTGTCCACACACGAAGGCCATTGTATTTTATTATATTTTTTAATTCCGGATTGAGGGTGGGAAAACGTGGCATTTGTTTTCTACCTCAGGATGCGAAGTTTGCCTACCGAGTCGCTGCCAAGGACACGTAGCCTACTGCCTAGACACTGGGGCTCATTCCATTACATTACATTACATTATAGGCATTTAGCTGACGCTCTTATCCAGAGCGACTTACAACAGTGTAACCAAACTCAGGATCAAGTCCACTTAAGTCCATTGAATAAAATGCAGATAAAAAGCCTTTACTATAGTAGCATACAGTAAGGAGAAACAAGATAGTCTGAACCAAAAAATTTTTTTTGGTTCCAGGTTTAGAAAACATTTGTAGGTATGCAGGTGGTAGCGAAAACCTCAACTAAGAGCGTTTCCGAAGCGTTCGGGTTCGAAAACCGCTAGGCTAGTGTACACGAGACCTCAGGTTGGATTATTCTCAACGAATCACCTGTGTCCTTGCTGCACATTTAATTTAATTTGTACTTCACTTTATTTTGTAGGAAGACCATCAGAGATGCCTGTACCCATCTGACCCGAATCTGTGCAAACAAGAGATATGCAATCCGCAAATAGGTCACACCGTGTGAAAGGCCGGTATCGGTGTTATTATTCTGGTATAGTAGACTACTGAAAAAAGTAATTCCAAGCCACACAAAAAAAGAAACTATCGTACCGATCTGTTTAAGATCCGAACAAAGGTATAATTTTAATTTTAGTTGACTGGCTTAACAATGCAGTAACATGACAGTAAGGGGCATCATTCAACAAATATTTCTGAGGTGAAACTGATGCTACCTTAATTTTGAAAATATTTATATTTCAGTTGTAGTCTTCATAGTACACACTCTTTTTCATTTATACTGTTATACCTAAAAATATATTATCAAGCAATGAGTAGGATTGGCGTTGCTTAATATATTTGAATTGGGGCTTTCCTTATATAGCCTAACCTTCTCTGGTATGTCAGTCTTTGGGGATGATGAAATGCGTGTCCTGTGAATAAATGTACATCCTGTAACTAACTTACCTAAATACCTACTTCATTCTTTGTATTTTTGCTGCCCAAACACCAGCCAACTAAGTGCAGTTTCTGCATTTGTGCCAGTGAACACTCTTAAATGACTGCTGCCATCCTTTTTATAACCACTCAGCATTAGCACAATCATTTTTTGTGCTTTGCCAAAGTAGAAATGTTTGTTTTGTACAAACCAACCACCTTTTTACATTATCATAATAAGCACTGTTGTGCAAGATGCTACTGAATCCAGTGAGCGGTCAGTACTTCCTGTGTGGAAATAGTCTAAAGTGGCCTCATGCAACCTACAGGGAAACTCCTCTACAGTAAGTCTGATGAGGCCTGTGGAGAAACTAGTTTTGTATTCTCATCTGCAGTAAAATTATCCTTTCCTGCGTAATTTTATTTTCCAAACAGACTTTGTTAAACTTTTCTTTAATCATTACAATATCTAGCACTTAGCATATGTCAAACAAAAAAATGTTGTGTTTTACATGTGCTATGTGCTAGATATTAGTATACTTATTTGATTTTATTTATCCTGTATTTGTATTCCAGTTATATGTTACATGCCGAATGCTCTCTATCTGTCTTTGAAAGAAAGGTGAAAGGGTTTAACATAACATTCAGTTTAAATAGTTAAATTGACTGAAATCTATTTTTTTTTAAATTGACTAACAATTATTTTAAATGTGAATATGAATATTTCATGTCTCATTAAATGGTTTAAGATCTTTAGACAAAATATAACATTAGACTAAGGGAAACAGTAAACCAAAACACATTTTTAAAATAATAATTTCATTTATTTAATGAAAAAATTTAATCAAACACCCATATCACTCGTGTAAAAATGTAACTACCTCCTTAGTAACTCAATCAACCATGGGGTGGCAGTGTAGTATAATGGGTAGAGAACTGGTCTTGTAACATAAAGGCCACAGGTTCACAGGTGCCATTGTACCCTTGTATCCACTGTATCCTTGAGCAACATATTTAACTTAGCAAATTTAATATCCATTTAAGTTATCTAACTATGTAAAAACACTAACAGACGGATAATAGCGTCTGCTAAATGCCTGTAATGCAATGTAACGTAACCAATTAACCAAATTTAATTGATAACTTGTTTCAGCTGAGTGAACACAGCCAGCCTTGATTGCAGCCAGCCCTGTTGAATCTCAACCTCGCTCCTTTTGAACCTTACCATCAGAGGGAAGTAGTCACTACAAAGTTTCCACAAGCACACTATGTGCAGGTGTCTAGCCTCTGCTAAGGTCAGTGTTCGCAATAAGAAAGAGACAGGGCGAAACTGGGATTCATGGGCGAGTAGCAAGGTGGAAACCAGCACTATCCGAAAGGAACGTCAGTGCTCGGCACACATTCGCGAAAAAGGACCTGGCTGATCCCCAGGCCTTTCGAGATAATATTCCATGGACAGATGTTTTGCACTGAATTTGTGAAACAAATAATCACAAGCTGAAACTATATTTTGGAATATATGAGTGTGTCAGTACAACTTCTTGCAAGGACCCAAGAAAACATGTTGCATTTTGTAACATTTGACCACTTGGAGGTGCTATCCAAAAAGTGGTGATTATGGAAACAAAACACTGTCAAATTGTGCATAGGCAGGAATCTATGTCAGCTTCTTTAACATTCTACACTATATCAAACAGATGATGAAACTTGGGATGTTGTTTTAACGGTGGGTTGTAAAACAAATTTCTAAGCCATGTTAAACTTAAAACAAAATTGAAATTATGTCAAAATGAGAAATGCTTGATAATAATCACAATAACAACAATTAATATATAATAATTGTATTTATTTATTTTGCTACCAGTGAAAACATACACCATTGACAATCATAATAACGTGTAACAATGCTAATAATAAATTTAATAAGAGTTTAGGGTCATATTATGTTCCTTGTTAGGTGGCCAAGCACCTAAGCATCTTTCAAGGAAGATATCCATTATAATCTCTAGTCTAGATTTTTTATTTAGGAGTAGTGTGCTTTGTTTTGCCATTTTCTCCCAGGTGCCCCGACCAACCAGCATGAGTCACTAATGCAACGATCAGGACTCATACCCTCACCGGCTTCCCACCCCAAATATATGAATATATTTATTCATTTAATTTAGTTAATTTGTTGATTGACTGACCAAAAATTACTTTTTTTCACACAAGTGATATGGGAGTTTGATAACTGTTTTTTCATTAAATAAAAGAACTAATCATTTCAAAATGCGTCTTGTGTTTACTCAGTTTGCCTTTGTCTAATATTATGTTTTGTCTAAATATCTGAAACTAGTCAGTGTGACAAATATTAAAGAATAGAGGAAATCAGGAAGGGGCAAATACTTTTTCACAGCACGGAGTGCAGAGTCACAGTACGGAGTGTAGCACAGTGGGTAAGGAACCGGGCTTGTAACCGAAAGGTCGCAGGTTCGATTCCTGGGTAAGGACACTGCCGTTGTACCCTTGAGCAAGGTACTTAACCGGAATTGCTTCAGTATATATCCAGCTGTATAAATGGATACAATGTAAAATGCTATGTAAAGGTTGTGTAAGTCGCTCTGGATAAGAGCGTCTGCTAAATGCCAGTAATGTAATGTAACAGCACTGTATAAAAAAGTGCTGCAATTTCTACATGGTGAATATGGAATGAAAGTACCCTTTTAATAAAAGCTGAGAACCTGCACATTAACCACATGTGAATTGTTTGATTACATATCTAACATAAATGTGGAGATTTCCCTTTCACCATTCTTTTAAAGACAGATAGAGAGAATTCAGAATGTAACATGATAACTGGAATACAAATACAGGATGAATAAAATCAAAAAGGTATACTAATATCTAGCACACAGCACATGTCAAACACAATATATTTTGTTCGACATATGCTAAGTGCTAGATATTGTAATGATTAAAGAAAAGTTTAACAAAGTCTGTTTGGAAAAATAAAATTATGCAAGAAAGGAGAATTTTACTGTAGATGAGAATACAATTTTCTCCGCAGACTTCATCAGAGTCACTGTACAGGAGTTTCCCTGTAGGTTGCATGAGGCCACTTTAGAGGAAACAAGGCTTTCACTGCAGACTGCATCAGCGTTGGATCACTGAATTGAGCACTGTGCTGCAAGGAGAGGGCCCACATTTGCAGCCACAACTACTGCTGCTGGTCCGATCTCTGCAGCCAAGGCAGCAGCTGCTGTGGCTGCAGCAGTAAGCCCTCCAGCAGCCATCACTGTGGCTCCTGCCACAAATCCCACCCCAGTTGCCATGAGTGCAGCCCCTCCCAGAATCAGCCACGCATTTTTGCGGAGGAAGTCATAGGAGCCCTCTGCTTCCTCCCGTGCACTCTCAGAATATCTGTCATCAATCTCTTTCTCCACCCGTTTGATTTCAGAATCGATAATCTTCCTGTACTCATTTTCTTTCTGTCTCCTGGCCTCCTCCACCTGTTCCAACTGTTTTAGCTTCTTGGTCTCCACCTCAAGCTGTTGCTCCACTTCAGCCTTCCTTGTACTCAGTGTCTTTATGTTCTGCTCGATACGTCTCTTCTCCAGCTCAGACTCCTGTTTCTCCTTGTTCATCTGGTTGGAGAAGACTGCCCAAAACACTTCAAACTTTTCAGCAGCACGCTTCTTCTCCCTTTCTATTTCTTCCTGTTTTCCCTCCAGATGTTCATGCTGGAAGACTGCAAGGGCCTGGTCCATTTTCTGGAAGGCCGGGTTAGTGAAATAGGGTTTCTCTCTCTGTGCAAGCATGCGGTCGATCATCTCCAGCAGGTCGGCCACCTGGCCATGATCCTCCCTGTCCTCATTGTTGAAGGGCAGGACCCTCCGGTCAAATCGCTCCACCAGGCCCTGAATTATTTTGCCTTGCTTGGAGATGAAGTTCTGGAAAGAGATTCCCTTCAGCCTGTCGGCATGGGTGAAGATGAGGATGGTGTATTGGGCAGCATCGCTCTGGAAGATGGTCTGGATGATCTCCACGCTGCGCTGCTCTTCCTCGGTGTAGCGACCGATCTGCATCACCAGGAGTATGGCGTGCGGTCCCGGAGCGGACATGGCCAAACACCGCAGGATTTCAAACTGCACGTCCTGCTGGGAGAGTGAGGTGTCGAACAGGCCGGGCGTGTCCACCAGTGTCACTCTCCGCCCCAGCACCGTTCCCTGAGCCTTCTCAGAGACCCCAGTCACTGAGCTCATACACAGCTCCGATTTGAACCGCTCCTCACCCAGAATTGTGTTGCCTGTCGCGCTCTTCCCTGCCCCTGTCTTCCCCACCAACACCAGCCGCAGGTGGGGAGGGCAACCCCTGCCATGTTGAGAATCTGTGGGAGAGATGGGAGACTGTTTCCACACAGGAAGTACTGACCGCTCACTGGATTCAGTAGCATCTTGCAGAACAGTGCTTATTATGATAATGTAAAAAGGTGGTTGGTTTGTACAAAACAAACTTTTCTACTTTGGCAAAGCACAAAAAATGATTGTGCTAATGCTGAGTGGTTATAAAAAAGGATGGCAGCAGTCATTTAAGAGGGTTCACTGGCACAAATGCAGAAACTGCACTTAGTGAGCTGGTGTTCGGGCAGCAAAAATACAAAGCATGAAGTAGATATTTAGGTAGGTTAGTAACAGTATGTATAGTGACTTTCAACAAAACTATTAAATCTAAATAAGCCACTGAGGGGTGAATGGGAGAACTTGTTCGGACGTGTGTTCTGGGCTAAAAATAAACCAATGTCCAATGCACTGTATATCTTTGAATTTGGCAATCCATTTATTCACTGTTTGGCATACACATGCTCACCATAACACAGGTAGATATCAGCATTGTCCATATTTAATCACAATGCTGTTTCCATTCAGCATTTTTTAGACTAAAACATGCCAGCAAAGCTAACACGCTGCCACAATCATAGATATATATACATATGTATATATGCCTATAGCCACAATGACACTGCCAAAAACGCTTTGCTTCCCGTTCCACACACCTGGGGGGTATTCCATGAAGCAGGATTACAGAGTTAGCTGGATAACTGCGCAGAGTAAAACCCGGAACAGCTCTTTTTGCTTCAGTCCATGTTCCAGATTTGGGCAGGTTCCGGGTTTTACCCAGTGCAGTTATCCAGCTAACTCTGTAATCCTGCTTCATGGAATACCCACCCTGATTCTCATCGCCTGGAGGGGACTCCATGAAAACTTGGTATTTCACCCAGATGGGCGTGGGTTTGCAGGACGTAGCAGTGCACGTTTTGGCGAGCTCCGTGACTGTCTCAGCCCGTGCTCTGAGTGCATGTATTTTTATAGGGTCTATGGCCCCATATCATGTGTTACTGTTAGCAAGCTAACTTTACGTTAACAGGTTTCCTTTGTACGTCAAACAAGCCTCACGTCCAGAGTTTGGTAACGTTTGCCAGATTTATTTCTGAAGCTTGGAAAATTAGGCAAACTAGACTGAATAATACACGCATGCAATATGAGATCAGTTTATTTGATGCATGTCAAGTATGAAGGCATACAGAATATATTATTCATGTTTTCCTATAATTTGTAAATTTGGTCTCACACCTATGTACATGGAAATTGATAGTCTGTCTTGTAAGCCCGTTTGGGCTGGGCATCTATTGATGCAAGATACTACATTAGCCGCGTTACTACATTAGTCTCAGTGCGTTTCCACCGTTTCCACCAGGGTCTAAATTAAGTTATTTTACCCCAAAAAAGTCCCTGCTCGGGGGGTAGTACTTTCCAAAAGTACTGGAACTTTTGGGGTGGGGCGCAAGCGCTGAACATTTCTGACTGGTCGAGTAGCCTACTCGCAGCATTTTATTTCAACAGCCATGTTCAAAAATCTGCAGCCGCAAATAACTTGAATTCAGGCATTATGTTATGCGGCGCAGCAGCCTACTTTTGGTTATAGCCTGCCAACGTCTACAGATGAGAAATTAAGATTGAGGATTATTTTGTGTGCTCTTCTGTTCTTTTCTTGCTTTAGCATATATAGTCGTCATTGGTAGCCCATTGCATAAGTGGAATAAACCCCTCCAGGCTGTCCCATTGGAAAATTACGTACTTTGGTGGCAGTATGGAGTTACAGCAGAAATCATAAGACAGATGGACCGACGACGACGTCGCTTTTTCATACGTCAGCGGACTAATTTGCCTAATCATCGCGGGACTTTAGACCGCTGTGGAAATGCAGACAACAGTGGGCTGAAGGAACCTTTTAGTTCCTTGAAAAGTAGTTCCTGGGACTAAAAGTTCCGGGTACTTCGGGTGGAAACACGGCTTTTGATATCAGAATACAGACCCCCTGAGTAGATTTTTGTTGTTGGACATAATTTAGTCCATCTAAATGTCAATATATTTTAGCACTATTTCGTTGTACATATTTTGTGTGCTCTTCTGTTCTTTTCTTGCTTTAGCATTAAATCTGTTTTATAAAATATTAAGCATTCGTGCTGGGACAGCATATTACATAGCCTACCAAAACATTAAACACAATTTAATTCGGTTGCTGAATATTTTCATCCGAATTTTCTTTGTTAGCTCATTATAATTGACTCAAAACGTTTGACACAGTTATGTGAGGTATGCGTTAGTTCTGCGTAATTTACATTGGGGATACAGTAAAAGCAAACTGGAAAAATCACCTTCCGCACTTTTTGTCAGCTGGGGTAAAATAACAGGTTAATTCTAGTAATCGTCCCTTTTGCGCTTTCAAACGGCCACAATTTTAGTCTGTGATTCTTCAATTCCACAAAAAGAGCAGGAAGACTAGACATACAGACTCTAATTTATGGTGCATGGTTTGCATCTGGAGGGCTTCAAGTATTTAGCTGCTCCGCTGTCAGGTTTCTGTTCCTGTTTTCGGTTTATTCCTTTCTGGGCCGCCAGATGGCGGTAGTTCTGTTCCTTTTCCCTGTGTAATTGTATTATTGGTTCCAATTATTATATTATTGTTTTTCAGTTGTGTCTAGTTATCCCTTCCCTCTGTGGTCTGATTGTGCATTGTGCCCTCCTGTGTCTCGTTAGTGTCTGGTCTATTTAAGTTCTTGTCTTCCCTGACTCAGGTGCTGGATGCTTGTGTGTTTCTGATTGTGTTTCAGTATGTGTTTCTGCGTTTACTTTTGACTCTGTATTTTGTCCTGAGTGTTTTCTACCCTGCCTAAGTTCTGTTTTTGCATGGTTTTGCATTTCTGGATTTTCTTTGTTTTTGTGTTTCAAGATCTCTTGCTTTGTCTTTTTTGAGACCTGCCCCGCGTGGCTTTGTTTTTGATTCTCCTTGGTTTTTGTTCTACTTAGAAGTAAAAGTCTCGGTTTGGATTTTGAGTATTTTTTTCTCTACATTTGGGTCCATTCCCTCGCGAGCCCTGACACTCCGCTAGCAGTAACTTTAAAAGATGAAAGCAAACGGTGGCTGTACCACTGCAATAAATTTAAGACGCATCAAATTTAAGACCTTGATGCTTGCATACCAGGCAGCTAAGGGGTCAGCACCAGGGTACATCCAGAGGATCATCAGACCCTACACACCAGCCAGACCTCTCCGTTCTGCCACCTCTGGACGCTTGGCACCTCCCCCTCTTCGCGTCTGTACTTCCCGCTCCCGTCTGCTGTCTGTCCTGGCCCCTCGCTGGTGGAATGACCTCCCCGTGGCGGTCAGAACAGCAGAGAATCTTACCACCTTCAAACGCAGACTGAAGACTCATCTCTTCAGGCTGCACCTCTCCCCACCCCTCCCTAGCCTATAGTTTAGCTCAATGTACCTAGTTAGGATAATACGATTACGGGAGTTTATTTGGCAGGGTTGTTGTTGTTTTTTGTTTTTTTTTGTCTGATTAGGCAAATGTGATTCTAGTGCTACTTTGTACTTGGTAGGATTGTTGTTTGCTGAACAGGTTACCCTACAGCACAGGTGTCAAACTCCAGTCCTGGAGGGCCACAGTGTCTGCTGGTTTTTGGGGGTGTTCTCAGCACAAGTGTTCATTTAAGTCATTGATTGGCTAAGGAATCCGCACATCTTGCTCTCAAGGCCCTAATCGGCAGCTGATTGAAAGGAAACCACAGAAACCCGCGAACACAGTGGCCCCCTTCGGATTCAGTTTGACACCCCTGCTCTACAGGGTTGGAGTCCTGATCGATGTGGTCACTTCTGGTACTACGATCTTTACTTCACTCTAGTGTGTTTCTTTTGCACCTATACATCGTGAACCAATGCACTTGTTGTACATCGCTCTGGATAAGAGCATCTGCTAAATGCCTGTAATGTAATGCAATATTAATTTAAGTCTGAGTTTTCATTCTATTTATTCTTGTCATTTTGCGATTATGTGGAAATGACGATGACAGTCGAATTAATCAATTCAACAGCCAGTTGTTTACAGCGTGTGCATGGTTTCTCCTGTTACCAGTTATTTGTGGAATGCAAATGTATTCTGTCGCATGGGATGTCAAGACATGAAAGTGAATGTTCACATAAAAACATAATGAATGTGTTTGAGAGGATATATAAAACAGTTACAATCTGTGTATTTGTCTGTTATATCCTGTTTGTTGCATAACAACGGTGTAAGTCGAACTACCAACGAGAGTTTTGCTTGACAACGGTAAAATAATACGCATAAACGGCCGTGGGAAAATATTTCAATTTCAGGTGATTAAGTCGATAAAAATCAATAAATAGCCTACTAAAGTAACCATATATAGTCGTCATTGGTAGCCCATTGCATAAGTGGAATAAACCCCTCCGAGCTGTCCCGTTGGAAAATTATGTACTTTGGTGGCAGTATGGAGTTACAGCAGAAATCATCAGCAGAAGTCTTCCCCACCAACACCAGTCGCAGCTCCTGGGGAGGGCAACCCCTGCCATGTTGAGAATCTGTGGGAGAGATGGGAGACTGTTTCCACACAGGAAGTACTGACCGCTCACTGGATTCAGTAGCATCTTGCAGAACAGTGCTTATTATGATAATGTAAAAAGGTGGTTGGTTTGTACAAAACAAACTTTTCTACTTTGGCAAAGCACAAAAAATGATTGTGCTAATGCTGAGTGGTTATAAAAAAGGATGGCAGCAGTCATTTACGAGGGTTCACTGGCACAAATGCAGAAACTGCACTTAGTGAGCTGGTGTTCGGGCAGCAAAAATACAAAGCATGAAGTAGATATTTAGGTAGGTTAGTAACAGTATGTATAGTGACTTTCAACAAAACTATTAAATCTAAATAAGCCACTGAGGGGTGAATGGGAGAACTTGTTCGGACGTGTGTTCTGGGCTAAAAATAAACCAATGTCCAATGCACTGTATATCTTTGAATTTGGCAATCCATTTATTCACTGTTTGGCATACACATGCTCACCATAACACAGGTAGATATCAGCATTGTCCATATTTAATCACAATGCTGTTTCCATTCAGCATTTTTTAGACTAAAACATGCCAGCAAAGCTAACACGCTGCCACAATCATAGACATATATACATATGTATATATGCCTATAGCCACAATGACACTGCCAAAAACGCTTTGCTTCCCGTTCCACACACCTGGGGGGTATTCCATGAAGCAGGATTACAGAGTTAGCTGGATAACTGCGCAGAGTAAAACCCGGAACAGCTCTTTTTGCTTCAGTCCATGTTCCAGATTTGGGCAGGTTCCGGGTTTTACCCAGTGCAGTTATCCAGCTAATTCTGTAATCCTGCTTCATGGATTACCCACCCTGATTCTCATCGCCTGGAGGGGACTCCATGAAAACTTGGTATTTCACCCAGATGGGCGTGGGTTTGCAGGACGTAGCAGTGCACGTTTTGGCGAGCTCCGTGACTGTCTCAGCCCGTGCTCTGAGTGCATGTATTTTTATAGGGTCTATGGCCCCATATCATGTGTTACTGTTAGCAAGCTAACTTTACGTTAACAGGTTTCCTTTGTACGTCAAACAAGCCTCACGTCCAGAGTTTGGTAACGTTTGCCAGATTTATTTCTGAAGCTTGGAAAATTAGGCAAACTAGACTGAATAATACACGCATGCAATATGAGATCAGTTTATTTGATGCATGTCAAGTATGAAGGCATACAGAATATATTATTCATGTTTTCCTATAATTTGTAAATTTGGTCTCACACCTATGTACATGGAAATTGATAGTCTGTCTTGTAAGCCCGTTTGGGCTGGGCATCTATTGATGCAAGATACTACATTAGCCGCGTTACTACATTAGTCTCAGTGCGTTTCCACCGTTTCCACCAGGGTCTAAATTAAGTTATTTTACCCCCAAAAAAGTCCCTGCTCGGGGGGTAGTACTTTCCAAAAGTACTGGAACTTTTGGGGTGGGGCGCAAGCGCTGAACATTTCTGACTGGTCGAGTAGCCTACTCGCAGCATTTTATTTCAACAGCCATGTTCAAAAATCTGCAGCCGCAAATAACTTGAATTCAGGCATTATGTTATGCGGCGCAGCAGCCTACTTTTGGTTATAGCCTGCCAACGTCTACAGATGACAAATTAAGATTGAGGATTATTTTGTGTGCTCTTCTGTTCTTTTCTTGCTTTAGCATATATAGTCGTCATTGGTAGCCCACTGCATAAGTGGAATAAACCCCTCCAGGCTGTCCCGTTGGAAAATTACGTACTTTGGTGGCAGTATGGAGTTACAGCAGAAATCATAAGACAGATGGACCGACGACGACGTCGCTTTTTCATACGTCAGCGGACTAATTTGCCTAATCATCGCGGGACTTTAGACCGCTGTGGAAATGCAGACAACAGTGGGCTGAAGGAACCTTTTAGTTCCTTGAAAAGTAGTTCCTGGGACTAAAGTAGGTACTTCGGGTGGAAACGCGGCTTTTGATATCAGAATACAGACCCCCTGAGTAGATTTTTGTTGTTGGACATAATTTAGTCCATCTAAATGTCAATATATTTTAGCACTATTTCGTTGTACATATTTTCCAGTATAACGTTATGATGGTCAATTTGAGAATATATCAACAGTCAGGTAAAAGTTATTTGAAAATCTGCAGGGAAGTCTAGTCGCGGTTGCAGCCGTGCCAGCAGTATAGGTATGAGCAAAAAATATGTGTATCTTCGTAAATCGATGATCACAAAAAAATAATAAATCATCTGTTTTAAGTTACAATTAGGCGTGAGATCTCCTGTAGGTTTAACCTTGGTGATAAGGCAAAGATTAGGTTAATAAACTTTCCAGGTTACGGTATTGCTAGCTTATCCAAAAATTGACGAGACGACCCAATGCGAGCCGACGAGAATACGCATCAGGCATACAACACTCCGAGTGACGCAGGACGCAAGGCACCACCCCCGGGTGAAATGCCAAGTTTTCAGGGAGTCCCCACCTGAAGTTTGCTTAAATGCACTTCCTGCATTAATGCTCCACCCTACGTTCAATGTCAGAACTGCATGTGTATACATTGTAATCACAGTGTTTTTAGAAAAGGATAAAATAAAACAAACAAAAAAACACATAATGGCACCAACAGTATGTACTTATTTCATCATCCCCAAAGACTGACATACCGGAAAAGATTAGGCTATGTAAGGAAAGCCCCAATCCGCATATTAAGCAAAGCCTACTGATTAATAGATAATATATTTTTCAGTATAAAAGTATAAATGAAAAAGTGTGTCCTATGAAAACTACAACTGGAATGTAAATATTTTTATGAAGGTAGCATCAGTTCCCCTCAAACATATTTGTTGCGTGATGCCCCGTACTGTCTTGTTATTGGATTGTTAAGCCAGTCAAATACAATTAAAATTATACATTTATTAGGATCTTAAACAGATCGGTAGGATAGTTTCTTTCCGGCTGGCTTGGAATGACTTTTCCCTAAGTAGCCCACTATAACAGAACAGTACTTATACCGACCTTTTACACGGTATGACCCTTCTGTGGATTGCATATATCTTCTCTTCTTGGTTTCGGGAGCGATGGATAGGATACAAAATTTTCGGATGGTCTTCCGACAAAATAAATGAAATGTGCAGCAAGGACACAAGTGATTCGTTGGGAATAATCTGTAGTTTTGAAACGTTTCGGAAACGTTTCAGTCGAGAGTCGGCCTAGGCCTATTTGTTACCTTCCCTTGACGTTCTTGTATACTTTACTCAAATGCAGTCGGTGGTTTTCGCTCCCGGAGTCCAGGTCGCAAATGCGGGTTTTTATCATTTTGTGTTAGGCTTCTTGGTAGGAAAACGAAACGTAACATTCTGAGGTCTTGACGTCAGGCAAAATAACAAACGAGTTTGTCCTACCCTCAATCTGGAATTTTAAAAATGAAATAGAGTGGCATTCGTGCACGGAGGACTAAATTTGGCGAAATTAAATAAATAAAAGTTAGAATTAAATAAATAAACACTTTTATTACATTAAATGGACATTGCTGTTGAAAGTAGTGCACCCAGTTATTAAGATTAAGGGGCAATAATTTTTTCACATGTGAGATATGGGTGTTTGAAAGCTTTTTTAATTAGGCTAACTGTGTTTGTGTTTACTCAGTTTCCCTTTGTCTAATATTACATTTTGCCTAAAGATCCGAAACTATTCAGAGTGACAAATATGGAAATCGGGAAAGGAGGAAATACTTCTTCACGGCACTGTACCTACAATTTCAACTTTCCACACACCCTTTTGCGGATTGCATATCTCTTCTTGGCATAGGTTCGTACTGTATTTTATTATATTTTTCAATTCCGGATTGAGGGTAGGACGAGGATGGCAAAAAAAAAACATATATTACCAACTGGTGTATCTAAAAGTTTGAAGGATGGCACAATACCAGGTATCTGGTTGTTTAGGCCCTTAGCTTTAAAATACAATAGCAAATTATTTAGCCGTAATAGGAACATTAGAATGGAATAAATAAATAAAAAATCACTATAATGGAAAGAAGACCCTCAATCAACAAATAACCTGCTCACTAAAATCATATTATTATTGGACCAGTTATCAAGATAAAGTGATTTGTTTCAGTATAAAATATCTCTATTGTGCAAAATTACAAAATTATGTGGAGCATAATTATGCTTGTAAATTAAAGACCAGGGTCATAAACATTGTTTTTGGAAGGAGGATTGCTAGACTGGACTTTTGTCAGGGTTTTAATGACAAAACATAAAACTAAGACCACCTAAATAAAAGAATTTATGACTTGAAATGAAATTCCAAACCAAAGTGGGATTTTCAGGTACTATTTGATCCCATTTATTTTGGAATGTGTAATTGAGAGAACATTTTAAAACCACCTTTCTCATTAGTTCGTGACAACAGACATCTTAACATAATGGTTCTTGTTCTTCCATATTTTTTTTTTTACAGATGTAACATCAACATCAGTATATTGGGAAGGCAGATTTGCCATCCCGCCATGTTGGCCTGGTGGGGCGGCACGCCCCATAGCCTACTTTCCGCGTTTCCACCGCAGGAACTATATCCCGGAACCAGGAACCTTTTGAGGAACTCAGTGCGTTTCCACCGCAGGAACTAGGGTCTAAATTTAGTTCTGGGGGCTTTGTTTTACCCTCTAAAAGGTTCCTGCTCGGGGGGTAGTACTTTCCGAAAGTACAGGAACCTTTTGGGTGGAGCTTGCAGCGCTGGACATTTCTGATTGGTCGAGTACTCACGGGATTTTTTGTGTGTCTATTTTCAGGCGCCATGTTTGAAAATATGCAGGCGCAAACCAATTTATTTTCATAATAACTTCAAATCAAACTTGTATGTTATGCGGCGCAGTAGCCTACTTTTGGTTATAGCCTGCCAACGTCTTGGAATTATAACGTGTGCTCTTCTGTTCTTTTCTTGCGTTAGTATTCGTTTTATAAAATGCTAAGCATTCGTGCTGGGACAGCATAGGCTATTACGTACTAAAACATTCAAACGGATTAATTCGGTTGCTGAATATTTTCTTCCGGATTTTCTTAGCCCGTTGTAATTGACTCAAAACGTTTGATACAGTTATGTGAGGTATGCGGTAGTTCTGCGTAATTAACATTGGTGATACAATAAAAGCAAACTGGAAATCACCTTCTGCACTTTTGTCAGGGTAAAATAACAGGTTAATTCTAGTAATCGTACCTTTAGCTTTTTCAGACTGCCGTAATTTTACTCTGCCATTCTTCAATTCCACAAAAAGACCAGGAAGACTATGGACTAATTTATGGTGCATGGTTCGCATCTGGAGGGCACACTTCGCTGCTCGGCTAGCAGTAACTTCGAAGGAAAACAAACGGCGGTTGTACCACTACTAATTTAAATTTTCACGCAAGTCCGAGTTTTCGTTCTATTCTTGTCATTTTGCGATTAGCCTATATGGAATTGACGATGAGAAAGTAATCAAACAGCAAATTGTTTACAACGTGTGCATGTTTTCTGCTGTTGTTGCCAGTTAGCCTATATTGGAAATGTGAATGCATTCTGTCGCTTCGGATGTCAAGACATGAAAGCGAATGTTCGCATAAAAACATAATGAATGTGTTTGAGAGGATATATAAAACAGTTACAATCTGACTATTGGTCTGTTATATCCTATTTGTTGCATAACGGTCCAAGTTCAACTACCAACGACAGTTTTGCTTGGCAGCGGTAAAATATGCCCAAGCGGCTGCAGAAGAATATTTCAATTCCATGTGATTAAATCGATAAAAATCTATAAATACAAAAGTAACCATATATAGTCATTGTTGGTAACCCGTTGTATATAAGTGGAATAAACCCCTCCGGGCTGTCCCGGTTATTAGAAAATAATGTAGGCTACTTCGGTGGTAGTATGGGGTTACAGAAGAAATCATATGACAGATGGACCGACGACAACGTCGCTTTTTCATGCAGTCAGTGGTTTGCCTAATCTTCGCGGGACTTTAGACCCCGGTGGAAACGCAGACAACCATTGGCTGAAGGAACCTTTTAGTTCCTGGTAAAGTAGTTCCTGGGACTGAAAGTTCCGGGTAATTTTGGTGGAAACGCGGCTTTAAACAGCACGAGAGTTTGGCACTTTTCAGTGCCCTGTGTTTTTTCAATCTTACCACGTGAAGACAATGTGGTCATTCAAACAGTGTGTCACATCACAACTTGGAATTTCTGTACGTTCATCAGATAGAGGTATAGCAGCATAAGTCGATCTAGATATGCCTTCAGTTTACACAAGAGTTCTTCCCTTTAGCGCCAGGTCTCATCCACTGATTTAATTTCTTCGAAGCGACTGGGGTCGCTGCGAAATGACACATACCTTTGACGTAGAACGTTTCGTCCATTGTGCGTGTGACGTCACCAACGTAGAAAGCAGCTCGTTCTGGATTCTGGGAAGGGAAGAGTCGCGCGCGCACTGACAACCGATAAAATAAGGTAAATAAAACACAGTTCCCTTGATTGTGTCGGGCCACAAGAGCAAAACAAACGACGGCTTGTGGATTTGGGCGTCAAGTTTAAGGGAGACTGACGTTATATTGGAGGTCTTCGTTCAGTTTGTGCGGCGCCAAGTCGAAAGTGCCCCAGTAGTAACGGAGGCCTGTTGGAAAGCGAGGCAGGGAAAGGTATAAAATAGTTGTTTTATCGTGTTGTCCTGGGTCTGCACGAGTGTCTGCCAAACCAAGTGTGCTGAATACTTCGTATGAAGGGCATCTTTGTGTCTTATAGTGACGCGAATGATACATGGCGAGGTTGTGAGTGCGGCTCCGTTTCAATCGGTTGTTTATTTGCAGTCTCCAGGCCGTAATCGTGCCGTTCTACGTAGATTCGGGAGCGTAGCTGTGTTACTTTAGTGCGGTCGGTGCGTGTGATACGTTACGTAAACTCTTGAGGAATAGTGTAGCGTCCTCCGTCGTATTCTTGAAGTGCGTTTACGTACGGAGGCGTATATCGCCGAATGTGTGTTGCAGTGTTTTATACCTTGCAACAGTTGAGTGTTTCTGAGATTTTTCACTTAAATATTCAATGAACATGCTAAATACAAAGGCGGTTTTATTTATATTGTTTTGGTGGAACAGGACGTAGGGCGATAGGTAAGGTGTATAAACAGACGTAGCGGCTAGCAGTCTTCGTTAGTTAACGTTACGTATCTGGCTAGCTAGCTAGTGCCGCCTTGAAAATTTTCCGCTAGCTAACGCGGTAGCCTGCGAGTCCATTGACAATCGAAAGGAGCGAGTGGCACGTTAGCGTCGAAAATCTGTCGGCAGGAGCTGTAGCTACCAAACGACACCCCCTCGATATTGGCTTGCTGGAATTTGCTGTCAATACATTTGGGATTTATCTAGCTGGAGACAAGGAACCAGAGCCGCTTTTAGTCGCCATTTTGTGTGTTGCTAATGAGGGGAAACGTAGATGTTGAATTTTTAAAGAAGAGACAGTATTACATAAAGGGGTAGCTCGTTTAACGTTGCCTTAAATGTTATGTCTGTCGTTTGCTCGTAGTGTCTGTTCTGTTATCACGTCAGCAACTACATTAGCTGACCAACTTAGCCACCTACTTTCGCTTAGTTAGCTGCTTCTCGTCACACCGACGTATTGTTTCAACTAGGGTTAGTCGGCTTCATCACAGTCGGCTTCATCAACCACTGGCCGCAAATATGGAGTACAAAATCATTCTTATTTGTCTCCCTTGCAAATTAAATTACTTTGTTTTCGAAGACTGTCTGACAGCTCGGTCTCTGCAGATGGTGGTTCGTACACTGTGGGCTTGTGTGTTGTGTTAATTTTCTATGTATCGTGTGCAACGTTGCTGAATAACCAGCCATATAAATATGTAAGTTATACTAACAGTCATCAAGCATACCTAACGACATCTACTGGTGTTGCGCGCTGAATACAGCTGGCCTCTTGAAAGTGGAAGTTTCTGTATATTCTTTTACCTGTACCTGAAGGTTGTCATGCGATTGAACAGTTTGTGGCGAACATATTAACGCGTGACTGATGTCAGTTCAGTTCCGAGGAGAGTGTACGTTAGGATAAGATGTCTGAGCCCGCGTTTTATACTTGTATACAGTATGTGTACTTGTATGTAGGCTGATAAGCAAATGCAGTTGCGCAATACTTAATCATTTGGTTAAAGTACATAATGCACAGGACTGCCCAGTCCTGTTCCCTGAGATGTACTGTCTTGTAGGTTTTCATTCCACCCCTAATTTGGCAGACATGATTCTATTAATAAGCAGCTCTATGAGGTCTCTAGCTGTTGAATGAGGCGTGCTTTGTTAGGGTTTGAGTGAAAACCTTCATGATGGTATATCTCCAGAAACGGGGTGGGGCAGCCCTGATAATGCTCATATGATCCTCACTTTTCCATGACCTTTGACCTGTCTGTGTACAGGCTGCATTAATTGAACTTCCGGAGTCATTTCAAAAGAAATATCTACATCAGTCATTAGTTCTATCAGCATTTCTAGCTTGCTGCATCGAGGTTGCAGAATACTTGTTGACAAATAACATTTTTATAAAATTCCTCTATCGCTGCTTTCTTCGTTTCCTGAATTTGTATAGGGTAGTGTCAGGCAGGAAAAGACTTTTTGGAACGGCAGTGTTGCGTAAGTCCATGGTGTACAGGGTTTTCACGGACAGTTGAGGGCTGAAATTAACTGTAAACTGGGTATACGTTTCTGGTTTTACTGCTACAGGTTTGTGGAGGGTGGGTGTGGCGGAGTCCTGCTGATGAAGGCTAGCAGAGTTGTACCATTCAGCAGACGAGATATCTAACCGGAGTGTTGTTGGTTTGAATCTCTGGGGAGCCTTCCGTAGGTTCAGACATATGATAGACGGGGAGAGTCTTGTGTCGACTGCTGAGAGCAGAAGGGTAGGGTGGCTTATGGTGGGCAGATGGTAGGAGATTGGGTTTTTTTTTTGGGGGGGGGGGGGTGTACCAGATGAAAGGGAGCTCTTTTTCCCTTTTGTTCACCCTTTTGACATCTTTTCTGCATCACCTTTGCAGGAGTGTGGGTCAGGGGAAGGAGCTGTCTGGCTGTATGAAGCTTGATGGTTTCTGGGAGAAATCCCTGCGGCATGATTTGGGGTTGGAGGTTCCTGCGGCTGGGTTCTAGTGGGGTTTTTTTTATTTATTTATGTTTTTAATTTTAAGAGACCCTTGCACACCTAGCTGATTGGATGAGCAGACATCCATGTCACATTGATCGATTATGAGGTAACTGGCTGTTTTAAATCATTCGTGAGTATGTACACGATGAGGACAGCAGCAGCAGCTACAACTCATCCCTGTATTAAAAAGACTATTGCGCCTTGTAAATAAAATATTTCAAAGAGACGGAGTTGCACATACTTGGCGAGTGCTGGATTTTAATTATTTTTACCATTGTATTTATTTGCCTCACCACTCAGTGAAAGGTTTGACTGCACACCCCACATTCTGCCCCCAATCATTGGCATGTAGCTGTATAACTAAATGCAGCTTACAGTATACGGCTATAGTGGCGGTGTTGAGGCATGTCATGCCAGGAAACAAGTGCACATATTGTAAATGGGGTGGTAAGGAATTCAGGAAATGAAGAGCAGAGGAATTTTGTATAAATATTACTTGTCAACAAGTATTCTGCAGCCTCGATGCAGCAAGCTAGAAATGGCAATTGATGTAGGCCTAGATGTTTCTTTTGAAATGACTCAGGAAGTTCAATTAATGCATCCTGTTACACGGACAGGTCAGAGGTCATGGAAAAGTGAGGATGAGTGAGTGAGTTCATACTGTTGATGGGAAGAGAAAAGGGAAGGGGAGGCGTGGTTTGAGGAGGAATCATGGACAAAGGGGAGAGGGACAGAGGTTTTCACCGCTGAGTCCTTCACTCACCTCCCAAACAAACACTCACCCAATTATACACTTCCCAAGTTAACACTGACCATGATAGAAATTTTTAGCACGTTAGTAGAAGTTTGTTTGAAAAAACATTTTGACTGTCGTATTTCATTTTGTAATAAGTTTGATTTATATTTTAAACTACTGTAAGAGAAATACAAAGTGTTCACTGTATAGGTTTTTGATAATGTATTTGGTTACTCCACACATTGACATGGAGTAGAAAGGAATGCAGTTCATGCACATTTATTCAGCTGGGTTGGGTAGTATTAATGGAAAATAATGACTTAAAATGGTGTCCACATTTCACACGCTGTGGTGCATGGATGCGCTTCACCGTCTCAGACTGAATCCGGACCGTCCCGGTGCTGACTGGCCGGTAGCTGCGTGGGGTGACACACAACTGGTGACTGAATCACCCAGGGTACGCGAGGGCTCAGTCGGTTTGGGGGTCTGAATTTCATTACTCTCTCGCATACGAATGTGCTCAGCCCATCGTTGGGCGCCACATTAAATCTTTTTTAAAATGTAACCTCATTTATTGCAATGGGCTATAAGTTAAGAAATACAGATTTATGCTTGCTGAAATACAGTATGATGAAAGACAACCAGATGAACTCTGATGGAATCTGTATATGTGTATGTGTGTATGTGCAAGTTTGTGTGTGGGAGAGAGTGGGGTTAGATGGACTGTAGTGTAGGCCCAGTTTGAGGTGCATTCTTTGTGTCTTGTGTATATTTTTAGCAGGAGTTGTGACTGAGTTTGGCCTTGGGCTTCAGATTGTCTTTGTACTTCTTCTCGAACACAGTGTACCTGTGATGCTGCTCTGGTGGGGGGGGGGGGGGGGGGCTCAGTAGAACAGCTCCTCCCTATGCACGTACGGAGGTGGCTTTGAAACATTCACATCTAAAACAGTGGCTTGGAACACTTGCATTCAGAAAGCTGCCTCAGAACTCTCGCATTTGGAACACTGGCTTGGAACATTAACATTCAGGCCTGGCCCTGAGCACTCAAATCTAGAACACTGGACCAGAACACTGACATTCAGAACACTGGCCTGGAACACTCACATGCATAGCACTGGCCTGGGGCACTCGCATGCAGAACACTGACCTGGACTGACTCGTAAACTTAAATTCAGATTGCAGAGGTTATGTCTTATATGAAGTGATTGTGGCAGAGATGGAGATTGCTGTACTGAAGGTAATTGTGACGGCGTCTCTGAGAGCGGTGATGGTCACACTGTGATGGTCGTGATGGTGAAGGTGTCGATGGCGTGCTCCTCCACAGAGACCGCGGTGAGGAGTGCAATGGGACCATCGCTGCTCTCCAGGTGGAGTCTGCGCCAGAGTCGAGACTGAACGACTGGCGTCCCGCCGCCCCTGCCCTCCCCCCTGCCCCTAGCCCCGCCCTGTCAGCATGGGGGACGGCCTGGATGCAGCACAGATGTCGGGAGGAAGCAGCAGCCAGGGGCACCCTGCAGCCCCCCCCAATGCCACCTTCAACCCCCTGGTCCCTGGGACCACAATCCCCGCCCGGCCCAAGCGGCAGACCAATCAGCTGCAGTACCTGCTGAAGGTTGTCCTGAAGACGCTGTGGAAGCACCAGTTCTCCTGGCCCTTCCAGGAGCCTGTCGATGTCGTCAAACTCAACCTGCCTGTGAGTCTATCCATCTTCCACCTCCTGCTCCCCCACTTTCTACTGACCTCTGTCCATCTTCCACCTCTTCCTCTCCTACTTTCTACTGACCTCTATCCATCTTCCACCTCCTCCACTCCTACTTTCTACTGACCTCTGTCCTTCTTGCACTGCATTTATATATAAATGGACTGCATTTATATAGCGCTTTTATCCAAAGCGCTTTACAATTGATGCCTCTCATTCACCAGAGCAGTTAGGGGTTAGGTGTCTTGCTCAGGGACACTTCGACACGCCCAGGGCGAGGTTCGAACCGGCAACCCTCCGATTGCCAGACAACTGCTCTTACCTCCTGAGCTATGTCGCCCCTATCTTCCACCTCCTACTTTCTACTGACCTCTGTCCATCTTCCACCTCCTCCACTCCTACTTTCTACTCATCTCTGTCGCACATTCTGCCCTCCTTTATTCACATGAAGTAATCGGCTGCACCTTCCCCCTTCCCCCTTCTCCCCTGATCAGGACTATTACAAGATCATTAAGATTCCTATGGACATGGGAACAATCAAGAAGCGACTGGAGAACAGCCACTACTGGAGCGCGCAAGAATGTATTCAAGACTTTAACACAATGTTCACCAACTGCTACATCTACAACAAGGTACTGCTGCCACTGTGTGGAACCAAGTGCCAAGTGTTTGGGAAATTGTGATGAAAGATATTATGTAAATATTTAAAAACAAAAAACAGTAGTGACGTGTGTGTGTGTGTGTGTGTGTGTGTGTGTGGGTGTGTGCGTTGCTGCTGCTGCTGCAGCCTGGAGATGACATCGTGCTCATGGCAGAGGCGCTGGAGAAGATGTTCCTGCAGAAGATTTCGGAGATGCCCCCGGAGGAGACTGAGATCACAGTCATGGCTGGCAAGGGGCGTGGTCGGGGCCGCAGAGACAAAGGTGAGTGATCTGGGAGGGGGGGGGGGTCAGAGGTGAGTGATTTGTGATTTGGGAGGGGTGCAGTTAGAGGTGAGTGATTTGGGAGGGGCGGGGTCAGAAGTGAGTGATTGGGAGGGGTAGAGCCACTGGTGAGTGATTTGGGGGGGCGGAGTCAGAGGTGAGGGATGTGGCGAAAGCTGTACAGACGGGGTGAGTGAATGGCTGGGGGGTGTGAGGCTCTGTGGACCCAGATCAGCGTACAGCTGTATAACCGGGTATATTTTCTACCTCGTCTGTCTGTCTGTCTGTCTGTCTCACTCTCAGGAGGCCAGAATTTGAAACCAGGCCCAGCCTTGGATTCTCCGTCCGTGATGGCCCACACGCACGGCCTCTCCACCCCCACCCTGGCGCCACAGGCACGGGGCCCTCCGCAGGGCCCTCCTCCTCTTCCTCATCCTCCTCCTCCTCCTCTTCCTCCTCCTCCTCCCAACCCGCGCCTACCTCCCACGCTGATCACCCACGTCCCCCCGCCCTGCCCTCCTTACAGCCTGGGCCCCCCTGACCACATCACGCAGGGCCCCGTCCTGACCTCAGTGCCCCCTCCCACCCACACCACCCTGCCTCACCCCCACATACCCATCCAGCAGAACGCTGCCCCCCTGCCCAAAGTGAGTACTCCAGTGCAGTTTCTGTGAGGGATGGGGTGGGGGGGGAGCCTATTCCTTATGAATTTACTATGCATTTGATTATCCTCATCTCTCAACCCCCCCCCCCATGCTTTTCATTTTTCTTATCTCGTTTTCCTTTCTCTCCCTACATCCTCTCTTTTCTTTGCCCCTCCCCTGTTACGCTCGCTCTCTCTCTCTCTCTCTCTCTCCTTCTCTCCTGTAGCAGAAAAAGAGCCAGAAGAGGAAAGCAGACACGACCACGCCCACCGCGAACGACCAGCTGAGCGAGTCCCCGCCCGTCGCCTCCGAGCCGAAGGCCCCGCCCCGCCGCGAGAGCAGCCGCCCCACCAAGCTGCCCAAGAAGGAGGCGCCCGACTCCCAGCACCACCCGGGGCTGGGCGTGCTGGGCGTGCTGGGCGGGGTCGGGGGCGGGGCGCACAGCCCGAAGCGGCAGGAGCAGCTGCGGTACTGCGCCGGGATCGTCAGGGAGGTGCTGTCCAAGAAGCACGAGGCCTACGCCTGGCCCTTCTACAAGCCCGTGGACGTGAAGGCCCTGGGCCTCCACGACTACCACGACATCATCAAGCACCCCATGGACCTCAGCACCGTCAAGGTGAGGCAGGGTGGAGCCGGCGGCAGGGGGTGGGGCCTAAGGCTCGCGGCGCCGTCTGACTGGCTGTGAGTGAAAGCCCTCTCTTTGCCCGCCCCGTACCAGGCCAAGCTGGACAGCAGGCAGTACGTGGACCCCCAGGACTTTGCCGCGGACATGCGGTTGATGTTCTCCAACTGCTACAAGTACAATCCCCCCGACCACGACGTGGTGGCCATGGCACGCAAACTACAGGTGAGCTCAGGCATTCTCACAAACGTGCGGGCACACACACACACACTCTCACACACACACACACACACACAGTCACGGCACCCATGCAGGGTGCACCAGCGGAGATCAATTCTGACCAATCCAGTGGCACCAGTCCTGGCCACCCATCCCTGCAGGTTGATACATCTGCCACACACTGCACCTGTGTGTGTGCGTGCGTGCGTGCGCACCCTACTGTTCTCTCGAACCCCGCCCCGTCTCATATGCATTAAATGGAAGCGGGTTGGTCTCGACCAGGAGAACTACAGTTCCCATGACTCCCTCCGGCTGTGCCCATCTGGTGTTTTGTCCTCCCGGCAGGATGTGTTTGAAATGCGCTTTGCCAAGATGCCCGATGAGTCCGAGGAGCCAGCACGCCTCACCCCCTCTCCCGCGCTTCTCCCCGCCCCCGTGAAGTTGCAGCCGCCCCCCGCCCTCCTCCCCTCCTCCTCCGACAGCTCCAGCGACTCGTCCTCCGAGTCGGAGTCCTCCACTGATGATTCGGAGGAGGAGAGGGCCCAGAGACTGGCAGAGCTGCAGGAACAGGTGAGGGTGCTTGCCTCTGCTGATTGGGTCGCGCGGTGCAGCGCCATTAAAATTTTTAAAACGGTAAAATACCATCATTTCGCAAAATTCAGTACTTCGTGAAAACGCACATGACATTGCTTTATATTGCAGCAAAAATGACTGCTATTGCTATCCATTGGAAAATAAATGCCGTGCCTTTAAGAGGTTTAGGGAACACTGATGTAGTGGACGTGCCGAGTGGCCTGTACGTGGGTGGGGTCTATATGGGATACTGGAGATTTCAGGACGCGGTGTCCTGGTCAATAGGTTCGCCATGATTTAAAACGAAAAATTTATAAAAAAAATGTAATTGTACATCACTCCTCCCCCAAGGAGAAACATTTCACCTCATTTGTTAGCCAAAATAAGGATAAATCGTTTGCACAGAAAGCTAGCCAAATAAAATAAGGGGAAACTAGTCCATTTAGGTAGCTATCTGGCTACCTAGCATGACTGGGTTCCCCATCTTTTTGTGGATAATTTCCCCATAGCCCCACCAGCGGCCAGATGTGTAGCCACACCCCCAGCCTGAGGGATGCTTCGTGAGCAGCCTGTGTGCTGGTGGTGTGAGGGTCTCAAAAATGGGATGGTGCTATTTTCGATGCCCTTTTATCGTTAGTATTGCTTTGGTATGTCCTGCCGACAGATTTGAATCTGAGAGAGAGCAGCCTTTTAAAACCAACTGTACGATCGCGACTTATTTTTTACCGTGAGTTTTTTTTTTTTTTTTTAGCGATTGTTTTAATTGCGGCAGCGCGAACGTGATTGGCTGTTCTTCCCGCAGCTGAAGGCGGTGCACGAGCAGCTGGCTGCGCTGTCGCAGCCGCAGACGAGCCGACCAAAGAAGAAGGAGAAGGAGAAAGAGAAGGAGAAGAAGGAGAAGGAGAAGGAGAAAGAGAAGAAGGAGAAGGAGAAGGAGAAGAAGCAGAGGAAGAAGGCCGGGGGCGCGCCCCCTCCCCTGGCGCTGGAGCCTCTCCATGAGCCCCCGCTGCAGCCCCCCCTCAGGAAGAACAAGGGCGCCAAGGAGGCGGCACCCAAGAAAACCAAGGCGGCCAGGTACACACCTGCCCTGCAGCTCGAACCCTCTGCCCCCGCGCTCCCGCTCTCTGGCGCCCCCTCTGTGCCTTATGGGAATCACATAAAGGCACTACACTACATTACATTTAAAGTACATTTGCTTGGCAGACACATTTATCCAAAGCGACGTACAATAAGTGCGTACCGAAGGTCATTGTAACGACTACGAAACACAGGTCCGATAAGGTACAATACTCATTTTGTAACAGTTAGCCATAGCCATGAACACATTAAAGTCCAATTCACACAGTGAGCATTACTCTCTGACCTAACCTATGCTACGTCAAACTGGGAGGCATTACAAGCTACAACATCAAGGCAATGATACAAGGCACGATAAGTGCTGGATGGAGGTACACGTAACATGAAAGTGGCACAGGAGGTACACGTGTAGCATGAAAGAATGGTGAACTACTACTCCGCTACGGATGATTTCATAGGAACTTGTAACACGTGTTGTGCTCTGCGTCTCTTAATTCAACCGGAACGACAGATCGCTTTGATGCCAAGCACACTACGTGACATTGCAGTCTTTGGGAAGATGCTCTGAAGCAGAGCAATGGAGCGGTATTGGGGAACGACATTATTACTCTCAGGGGGGATTCGGTGTTGCCCAGAGAGGCACTGAAGCCCATTTATAATCGCTAAGTGCAATACTGTGTTAAGAAACAACAATTTGTATTGCAGCAAGAAGGTGTGACTAGACTGATAACCTCTCTTGCACAGCTATGCCTGTATAATTAAGGAAATCCAAATGCACACCCCCCCCCCCCCCCCCCCCCCCCCTTCCTGTCACATGTCTTCCCACAGCAGGAAGGAGGGACTGAAGAACAGCCGTTCCGTGGCTCCTCCTCCTGCCGTGGCCCCGCCCATCCTGGCCCCCGTGGTCGCTCAGGAGACGGAGGAGGACCTGGGCTCGGGCGTGGCGGTGGGCGGGGCTGCGGGGGACAAGGGCAAGCCCATGTCCTATGAGGAGAAGCGGCAGCTGAGTCTGGACATCAACAAGCTGCCGGGGGACAAGCTGGGCCGCGTGGTGCACATCATCCAATCGCGGGAGCCCTCGCTCAAGAACTCCAACCCCGACGAGATCGAGATCGACTTCGAGACGCTCAAGCCGTCCACGCTGCGCGAGCTGGAGAGATACGTCTCCTCCTGTCTGCGCAAGAAGAAGAAACCTGCAGGCGAGTCACTGTCCTCCTCCACTGAGTCACTGAGTCACTGTCCTCCTCCACTGAGTCAGAGAGTCACTGTCCTCCTCCACTGAGTCACTGTCCTCCTCCACTGAGTCAGCGAGTCACTGTCCTCCTCCACTGAGTCAGCGAGTCACTGTCCTCCTCCACTGAGTCAGCGAGTCACTGTCCTCTTCCACTGAATCAGTGAGTCACTGTCCTCTTCCACTGAATCAGTGAGTCACTGTCCTCCTCCACTGAGTCAGCGAGTCACTGGCCTCCTACACTGAGTCAGCGAGTCACTGTCCTCCTCCACTGAGTCAGTGAGTCACTGTCCTCCACTGAGTCAGTGAGTCACTGTCCTCCTCCACTGAGTCAGTGAGTCACTGGCCTCCTACACTGAGTCAGTGAGTCACTGTCCTCCTCCACTGAGTCAGCGAGTCACTGTCCTCCTCCACTGAGTCACTGTCCTCCTCCACTGAGTCAGCGAGTCACTGTCCTCCTCCACTGAGTCAGCGAGTCACTGTCCTCCTCCACTGAGTCAGCGAGTCACTGTCCTCCTCCACTGAGTCAGCGAGTCACTGTCCTCCTCCACTGAGTCAGTGAGTCACTGGCCTCCTACACTGAGTCAGTGAGTCACTGTCCTCCTCCACTGAGTCTGTGTCCGAGTAATATTCCTGAATGCTGAGCATGCTGTGGTTTTGTGTTGTCACCGTGCATCTAAGCAGTTTGTTCCCACAGCGGCAGAGAAGGCGATGGAGACAGTGACCATAACGAAGATGAAGGCGGGCTCTTCATCAGACTCGGGCAGCAGCAGCACTTCCAGCTCCTCTGATAGTGAGGGCTTTGGGACAGGTAAACGTGCTTTCCCTCACAGTGCTTCGGAACGCTAACACACACACACACACACCTAGAGACACACATACACACACACACACACACACACACACACAGTGACAAAGCTGTATGCACGGTTTTGCTAAAAAGCCTCCTCTTCTCAGGGCTGCGTCAGAAGCTGAAGAAGAAGTTGAGCACGGGGAAGGACAGGAAGAAGCCGCTCCACCAGGCGATGGGGGGGCCCGCCCCTCAGCTACTGCCACCCCCCCTGCCCCAGGTCCCAATGGTTCAGCCTACACAGCAGCTGAAGCAGCACCCTTCCCCTCCAGCGTATGTGGCTCCTCCCATGATGCTGCAGTCCTCCCAGCTGCTGGGGGGCGCTCTGGACCCCCTCCCTCACTTCAGCCAGCCCGTTATGCACCTGTCCCAGCAACACGACGACCCGGCCCCGCCCGCGCCTTCCCACCTCGACTCTCACCCCCCCGCTATCGTCCCGGTCGATACGCACCCGTTCCTCAACCAGCACGCCGCGCTGCCCACCCCAGGTACGTCCGCCGCGCGCGAAGCGGGCCCAGGCTCTTCATCTGCGCCCGTCACTCACGGCCGTATGTGGGTGTGGTTTCCAGCCACAGAAACGCTGATCAGATCCTGCTACGGCTCTGCAACCTTGGGAAGCTCCATTTTTTGTGTCTGGGTATCTTTTTTTTTTTTTTTTTATCTTAAATTTTTTTTTCCTGTTTTTTGTTTTTTATTGATTTATTACTAGAATTGTATGTCTCCTTTTAACTGTTAAATAAAGGAGAATCAAAGGTCTCTCTCGCTCTCCCCCCTTCTCTCTCTCTCTCCCTCTTTCTCTGTCTCATGCTCTCTCTCTCTCTCCCCCCCCCTTTCCCTCCCTCTCCCCCCCCCCCCCCCCCCCCTTCCCTCCCTCTCTCTCTCAGCTCTTCACAACGCTATGCCACAGCAGCCGTCCCGCCCCACTCACCGGGCAGCGCCTCTACCTCCCAAAGTCGCGCAGCAGCAGCAGCTCCTCCAGCAGCCTGAGCCACAGCCCCATCACCACCACCAGCCTCCACAGCTGCTGACCACGCCCGTGCCGGCCCCTCAGCCCCTCCCCCAGCCTCTGCTCTCCCGCCCCCTGTCCCCGCCCACCCTGCTGTCGCGCGCTCTGTCCCCGCCCACGTTGTCGTCGCGCGCCTTGTCCCCGCCCACCTTGATGTCAAGGGCTCTGTCCCCGCCCACACTGTTGTCGCGGGCCCTGTCCCCGCCCACACTGTTGTCACGGGCCCTGTCCCCGCCCACCCTGTTGTCGCGGGCCCTGTCCCCGCCCACCCTGCTGTCGGCCCAGCCCCCCCAGGCGCTGCTGGAGGACGACGAGGAGCCGGCGGGGATGCCCGTGAGCCAGGTGCCGCTGTACATGCAGCACCTGCAGAGCCGCCCCGCCCTGTCCGCCCCCATCCTGCAGCCTGCGCAGGCCCTCCAGGGCCCCGCCCACATGCAGCACCTGCCCCCACCCCCCCAGGGCCCCGCCCCGCAGACGCAGACGCAGCAGCACAAGGCCAGCGCTCCACAGATGCTCCCGCAGCAGCAGCAGCAGCAGCAGCAGCAGCCCCCCTCCACGCGGCAGCACAAACCCGAACCGTACGGCACAGGTGAGGGAATTTGGCAGGGCTTGGCATTATGACCGTTTACAGTCCAGAGCTGTTAAAATGTGTGCGTGTGCTGTCAGGTGCTTGAAGGAGCAAGCCATGCACAGGTCAGTGGTCCCCCTGGCCCAGGGGATGGTCTGTCTGTGGAGCGCAGGACATTTTAAAATCTGCATTTAGCACTAATTCACCACTTCTGACAAAAACAACTATTTTTGCTGTGATATGCTAACTCGTGATAAAAGCGCAATAGAATCGTATGCGTCATTCATAATTCTCTTATTTTGCTTGTAACAGAAGCGGAATGGTATGGTGGGGTTAGCAGGATTAAATAACACAGAAATAATGTTTTGCCATTCTGATCAAAAGTTATTCTTGCCGCACAGGCTGGGTCGTCGAGCAGTATATTTCTTTCCCTGCATTTTGGCCTTTTTTTTCCCCGCGTAAAAAAGGCTGTTTTCAGAGTAGCGTGCTCCCTCATGCACTGATAGGCTATTGCTGCACTGGGAGGGGCTTATTGGAGGGTTTAATAAAGAAAATGGGATTTAAAAAAATACGACCAGTGCCATAATGACAGACTGGTACGTTAACATAATGTTTTCTGAGCAGGTTTTTTTTTTACTGCTGAATACAAGGTGTGATCAGCCACCGCTCAGCCCCAAGCTGTAAACTTCCCCACCTTTTCTGACAGGACACGCAAGGGAAAGTCTCTCCCCCCAGCTGGCCCAGTACCAGCCCCCCGGCCGACAGACCCCCCCACACAACCTGCAGCCGGCCAAAAAGCCTGTGAGTACTCTGTCTGTGTGCCTGTCTGTGTGCCTGTCTGCGTGCCTGTCTGCGTGCCTGTCTGTCTGTCTGTCTGCCTGCCTGCCTGTCTGTATGCCTGTCTGCCTGTCTGTCTGTCTGTGTCTGCCTGCCTGCCTGTCTGTGTGCCTGTCTGTCTGTCTGTCTGTCTGTCTGTCTGTCTGTCTGTCTGTCTGTATGCCTGCCTGTCTGTCTGTCTGTCTGTCTGTCTGCCTTGTCTGTCTGTCTGTCTGCCTGCCTGCCTGTCTGTCTGTGTGCCTGTCTGCCTGTCGGTGTGCCTGTCTGCGTGTCTGTCTGCCTGCCTGTCTGTCTGTCTGCCTGTCTGTCTGTCTGTCTGCCTGCCTGTCTGTGTGCCTGTCTGTGTGCCTGCCTGCCTGTCTGTCTGCCTGCCTGTCTGTCTGCCTGCCTGTCTGTATGCCTGCCTGTCTGTCTGTCTGTCTGCCTGCCTGCCTGTCTGTCTGCCTGCCTGTCTGTCTGTCTGTCTGTCTGTGTGCCTGCCTGTCTGCCTGCGTGCCTGCCTGTCTGTCTGTGTGCCTGTCTGTGTGTCTGTCTGCCTGCCTGTGTGCCTGACTACCTACCTGCCTGCCTGTCTGTCTGTGTGCCTGTCTGTCGGTCTGCCTGTGTGCCTGTCTGTCTAGATGGTGTTCCCCACAGTGCGACGTCGCGGTACTCTCTGTCACTTTTTTTTAAATGCCTGTCGGTCTGCATGTGTGCTTCAGTCTATCTGTGTGCATGCGTGTGTGTATCGTTGGGGGAGCGAGACATCAGTTAATCAGTTAAATAGCTGAGAAACCCGATGGATCAGCCTGCCTGTGTTTGTTTCAGGAGCAGCGGGGGCCCCAAGCACATGGGGGGATGAAGGAGGAGAAGCTACCAGTAATCCAGGGGGACCCCTTCAGCCCTGCCCTACGGCAAGAACCCCAAAAACACCTCGATGGCAAGCCCGGCCAGCCAGCATCGGGCCTGCAGAGTGAGTACCTGTGTGTGTGTGTGTGTGTGTGTGTGTGCGCGTGTGTGTCTGTGGAGCGCAGGACATTTTAAAATCTGCATTTAACACTAATTCACCAGTTCTGACAAAAAAACATCTATTTTTGCTATAATATGCTAACTTGCGATAAAAAGGCAATTCATAATTTTCTTATTTTGTTTGTAACAGAAGCGGAATGAAATGGTGGGATTAGCATGATTAAATAACACAGAAATATTGTTTTGCCATTCTCATCAAAAATTATTTTTGCCGCACAGGCTGGGTCATTACACAGTATATTTCTTTCCCTGCATTTTGGCCATTTTTGTTGGGTTTAATTAAGGAAATGATGGAGCTCACTGTATGTGTATGTGCTTGTATGTTAATGTGTGTGTGACTTTCCTTCTTCTCAGGGTTGGACTTGAAGCCCCTGGAGAGTTTGCGGCCTGCGATTCGGGCCTCTGAGCCCAGCGCCCCGCCCCACCCTGCGCCAGACAAGGAGAAGTTCAAGCAGGAGCCCAAGACACCCACTGCCCCCAAAAAGGTACAGGTAGGTCACAGGACAACTGTCACTCACCCACTGACCTCAGGACAGCACAACCCTCACTGCTCACTGACCCCAGGACAGCACAACCCTCACTGCTCACTGACCCCAGGACAGCACAACCCTCACTGCTCACTGACCCCAGACCAGCACAACCCTCACTGCTCACTGACCCCAGGACAGCACAGCCCTCACTGCTCACTGACCCCAGACCAGCACAACCCTCACTGCTCACTGACCCCAGGACAGCACAGCTCTCACTGCTCACTGACCCCAGGACAGCACAGCCCTCACTGCTCACTGACCCCAGGACAGCACAACCCTCACTGCTCACTGACCCCAGGACAGCACAACCCTCTGCTCACTGACCCTAGGACAGCACAACCCTCACTGACCCCAGACCAGCACAACCCTCACTGCTCACTGACCCCAGACCAGCATAACCCTCACTGCTCACTGACCCCAGGACAGCACAACCCTCACTGCTCACTGACCCCAGACCAGCACAACCCTCTGCTCACTGACCCCAGGACAGCACAACCCTCACTGCTCACTGACCCCAGGACAGCACAACCCTCTGCTCACTGACCTCAGACTTTCTGCAACTCTCTTGCTGAGCTCTAGACAGTAAGACTCTTATTGACCCAAGGACCATTGAAATCTCTTGCTGACCTCAGGACAGTATAGCAGTCTGCCAGGGCAGTCATAATGTTTAAGTTCATAAGCTTAAGTATGGCTAATTGTCCCAGTGACTGAGTGTCTCTCTCTTCCCCCCCCCAGGACGTGAAGCTGAAGAACATGGGCTCGTGGGCCAGCCTGGCGCAGAGGTCCACGTCGGCGCCCTCCTCCACGCTCAAGTCGTCGAGCGACAGCTTCGAGCAGTTCCGCCGGGTCGCGCGCGAGAAGGAGGAGCGCGAGAAGGCCCTGAAGGCCCAGGCCGAGCAGGCGGAGAGAGAGCGGCTGCGCAGAGAGCAGGAGAAACTGCGGTGAGAGAGAGAGAGAGAGCGGCTGCGCAGAGAGCAGGAGAAACTGCGGTGAGAGAGAGAGCGGCTGCGCAGAGAGCAGGAGAAACTGCGGTGAGCGAGCGAGAGAGAGAGAGAGAGGGGCTGCGCAGAGAGCAGAAGAAACTGCGGTGAGCGAGAGAGAGAGAGAGAGAGAGCGGCTGCGCAGAGAGCAGGAGAAACTGCGGTGAGCGAGAGAGAGAGAGGGGCTGCGCAGAGAGCAGGAGAAACTGCGGTGAGAGAGAGAGAGAGAGCGGCTGCGCAGAGAGCAGGAGAAACTGCGGTGAGCGAGAGAGAGAGAGAGAGAGAGGGGCTGCGCAGAGAGCAGAAGAAACTGCGGTGAGCGAGAGAGAGAGAGAGAGAGAGAGGGGCTGCGCAGAGAGCAGGAGAAACTGCGGTGAGCGAGAGAGAGAGAGAGAGAGAGAGGGGCTGCGCAGAGAGCAAGAGAAACTGCGGTGAGCGAGAGAGAGAGAGAGAGAGGGGCTGCGCAGAGAGCAGGAGAAACTGCGGTGAGCGAGAGAGAGAGAGAGAGGGGCTGCGCAGAGAGCAGGAGAAACTGCGGTGAGCGAGAGAGAGAGAGAGAGAGAGGGGCTGCGCAGAGAGCAGGAGAAACTGCGGTGAGTGAGAGAGAGAGAGATAGAGAGAGAGGGGCTGCGCAGAGAGCAGGAGAAACTGCGGTGAGCGAGAGAGAGAGAGAGAGAGAGGGGCTGCGCAGAGAGCAGGAGAAACTGCGGTGAGCGAGAGAGAGAGAGAGAGAGAGGGGCTGCGCAGAGAGCAGGAGAAACTGCGGTGAGCGAGCGAGAGAGAGAGGGGCTGCGCAGAGAGCAGGAGAAACTGCGGTGAGCGAGAGAGAGAGAGAGAGAGAGGGGGGCTGCGCAGAGAGCAGGAGAAACTGCGGTGAGCGAGAGAGAGAGAGAGAGAGAGGGGCTGCGCAGAGAGCAGGAGAAACTGCGGTGAGCGAGCGAGAGAGAGAGAGAGAGGGGCTGCGCAGAGAGCAGGAGAAACTGCGGTGAGCGAGAGAGAGAGAGAGAGGGGCTGCGCAGAGAGCAGGAGAAACTGCGGTGAGCGAGAGAGAGAGAGAGAGAGAGAGGGGCTGCGCAGAGAGCAGGAGAAACTGCGGTGAGCGAGCGAGAGTGTCCAGACCCTGAAAGGAGCGTGAGGATTAACGAGCGTAGGAACTAACGAGCGTTCAGACTAAGGCACATAAGGACTAACAAGTGTAAGGACTAATGAGCGTACGGATTAACCAGCGTATGGACTAACGAGCATAAGGACTAACGAGCATACAGACTAACGAGCGTATAAACTAACCAGCCTATGGACTAATGAGCGTAAGGACTAACGAGCATACAGACTAACGAGCGTATAAACTAACCAGCCTATGGACTAACGAGCGTAAGGACTAATGAGCGTAAGGACTAACGAGCGTAAGGACTAACGAGCATACAGACTAACGAGCGTATAAACTAACCAGCCTATGGACTAACGAGCGTACAGACTAACGAGCGTACAGACTAACGAGCGTAAGGACTAACGAGCATACAGACTAAGGAGTGTAAGGACTAACGAGCATACAGACTAACGAGCGTAAGGACTAACGAGCATACAGACTAACGAGCGTATAAACTAACCAGCCTATGGACTAACGAGCGTAAGGACTAACGAGCGTACAGACTAACGAGCGTATAAACTAACCAGCCTATGGACTAACGAGCGTAAGGACTAACGAGCATACAGACTAACGAGCGTAAGGACTAACGAGCATACAGACTAACGAGCGTAAGGACTAACGAGCATACAGACTAACGAGTGTAAGGACTAACTAGCATACAGACTAACGAGCATACAGACTAACAAGCGTATAAACTAACCAGCCTATGGACTAATGAGCGTGCTGATTACCCAGCCTGTAAAAGTAGATGTAGAGACAGTGCCTCATGCACACATCCGGTTGACAAGGTGCTGGGCTGAGAAGCGCAAATGGAAGGAGGGAGGCCCGCACACTGAACTGCTCCATACACAACTTTATCAGAGACCTTTTCATCCCAGTGGAATTTCAAACCCGTACATATACATGCGTCAAACCACCTGACCACCTGATGCTCGTGACCCAAGGCGGACACTGGAATATTGGCACTGGTATGCAGGAAAGGACCTGATCTGGTCTGATTCGACCCGATAAAGATACACTGGGATGGAAACGTTGTCTCTAATGAAGGTGTGTATGGTGCAGTTCGGTATGCGGGCTTTCTTCCCGTCATAAAAGCAGATGTGGCTCCGTAGCGCTCGCGTCCGCCGCGGCTCCGTAGCGCTCGCGTCCGCCGCGGCTCCGTAGCGCTCGCGCCCGCCGCGGCTCCGTAGCGCTCGCGTCCGCCGCGGCTCCGTAGCGCTCGCGCCCGCCGCGGCTCCGTAGCGCTCACGTCCGCCGTGGCTCTTGCTGTGTCGCAGGCCTCGGGAGGAGGAGGAGGTCGTGGAGCAGCCTCGCCGGCCGCTGCTGGAGGAGCCGCGCAGGCGCCAGGAGCAGCAGCAGCAGCAGCAGCATGCGCAGACGCACGCGCAGACGCAGCCGCCACCACCGCCGCCGCAGGCACAGACGCAGGCAGCGTCGGTCACACCTCCTCTCCAGGCCCCGGCCCCGACCCCCCCTCCCTCCACCCAGAGTGCCCTGGACCAGCAGAGGGAGCTGGCGAGACGCAGGGAGCAGGAGAGGAGGAGGAGAGAGGCGGTGAGCACTTGTCCTCGTCTGCGCTCCTTACCATCTACGCCCCCCCCCCCCCCCCCCCCACCCACCCACCCACCCACCCCACCACATACCAGTTCGTAATATCGCCTCAGGCTTGTTCCCATCACTGAAGGGATTGAACAGTCCTTTACATTACAGTCACTGTACAGTCTTACACATCCAGCCTGAAGTGTGTTTATATGTACCACAGCGGCTGAGGACAGCAAAGCTGAATTTTTCTGTTTTTAAACGAACCCCCGGATGTGAGGCAGGTGCGGCAGGCAGGCCTGTCTGCAGGTGTGCGTTGCTCGCTGTCTGAGGCGGGAGAGAGCCCCTGCTCGCCCACCCGCCTGAAACGGAGCTGAGCACCCCTGACCTTTGACCTCTGCTTTCACAGATGGCGGCCACCATTGACATGAATTTCCAAAGCGATTTGATGGCAATTTTCGAAGAGAACCTCTTCTGAGAGGCAAGAGAAGGTGGGACTAGACGAACAACAGGAACGAGCGAGAACCCGTCCCGGAGTGCCGTGACAACGTAAAGAGCGGGGGGGGGGCGGGGTTGGAGTGGGGGGGGGGGGGAGGCGGGGTTGGGCGAGGGGAGGGGGGGGGCGGTGGCGCAAACCTGGGGAGACGCGAGAAATGCTCCAACTGAGGCGGTGGCAGAGAAGAGCCGGACTTGGCCTCCCTGTGGAATCCCTCGTGTGCATATGTGCGTGTTGTGTACTCTGACCTGCCTCTGCTACAGTGTATGGGACCGGTCGTAGGGGGTGGGGGGTGGGGGGTGGGGGGCTCTTTCTGTGGTTGTAGCTGTTCCATGTGGGTGTGGCCTTGTTTGCAGTGGGCGGGCCGCAGACGACCTCGCCCACCACCGACGCGTCGTGTGCGCGTGCCGCGAGTTGGCACGGCGACCAGACCAGACGCGAGAGGAACAGGAACGAGGAACCGCGAAAAGAGGCTGTGTGAACAAATCACTGTCTAACCAGAAGGCATTTATTAACTGCCCGACTTTGGTGTGTGTGTGTGAGAGAGAGAGAGAGAGTGCGTGCGTGTGTGTGTGTGCGCACGTGCGTGTGCGTGCGTGTGTGGAGGGACTGTGGGATGTGTTTTTTTTTGTTTTGTTTTTGTTTGTTTTTTTAAACATGAATGAGTGGGGGCGTGCAGGTGGGAGGGGCCTTAAACTTGACATCTTTAGATCTGTAGCTTTCTCAGGTGAGAAGGGGAGTGACGCCTTGCCTTACACGTCTGACCTGTACACACACACACAATATAAGTATATAATTGTATATTCACACACTGACACAAATCTAGAGATATGAACAAGAAATTGCTGAAGTGAATTCAGTCTTGTCGGGAGTACAGCTCGCTGATTTTTTTATTTCGTAGATTCCACTGTAATTTATTTTTGTTTCCCCATATCCATGCCCTGTTCCATCTGTTCATGCCATTTTCATTTTAGCGCTGAAAATGAATGTTTTCTTTGATAAATTGTATTTATAAAATCATTTATAAATATAATTTATTTAGTGATCTGTTTAAAAGCTTAGGGTAGTGTAAGAATGCAGAAGTATTAAAATAGAAAATTAATTTAAGCAATCGTTGAAAAAAAGGTGGGGAGGGGTTGGATTCCTATTGAGGAATATTTTAAGAGACAGTTTGAGGGCTAATTTCAGTTGAACGTACTTCATCTAATTTACTGAATGAGCTGGTGGGGGTGTTGGTGTCTTCACTGTGTCTTCCTCCTAAAAGCGCCTTACCAGTATCGACTCTGAGAATCCACCATTTTAGGACAAAGTGCAGATCTCTCCACACTACAGTGCAGTGACAATGGGACTAGCTCTACACGCTGTACAGTGAGCCTCAGAGTAGCTCTACACATTGTACAGTGCTGTGAGCCTCAGAGTAGCTCTACACTGTACAGTGAGCCTCAGAGTAGCTCTATACATTGTACAGTGCAGTGAGCCTCAGACTAGCTCTACACTGTACAGTGCTGTGAGCCTCAGAGTAGCTCTACACACTGTACAGCGAGCCTCAGAGTAGCTCTACACTGTACAGTGCAGTGACCCTCGGAGTAGGTCTCCACACTGTACAATGCAGCGAGCTTGGCTCTCTACATCTATACTGTTGTCCATTTTGCAGGTGAATTAATGGAGACATTAACCGATCCCGACAGCTTTGCATGGCTCACTGTCCTCAGATACGTTTTACTGACTTTGAAAGGTAGGCACTTCCAAAAAGTAGCAGATATGAAAACGAAATGTACAAAAACATTTTTATGGGGATGGGGGGGAGGGGGCGTGAGTGACAAAAACGTTTATAATTTGCATCATTGTTCTTGTCTGTAGTGGAGTGCAAAGTTCTTCTGTTTGTTTTTATAGCAACAAGGGGGAAATGAGACCTCTCAGCTTTCTCTAATGGTGTTTTTCTCCAGTGCCTGTATTGTTTAGCAATTCAAGTTGACATTACTTTTCGGATTTTTTTTTTTTTTGAGGGTGTGAGAAGGGGCCTGTACGAAGAACAGTCAAGACACTTGCAATATTTTAACAGACTATGATGTTGAGACTAAGTGTAGTTTTGCTGGCGCAGATGAATACTTGGATGTGCTCCAGGCGGTTATTTCATTAGCATCGGATGTGTGGGTGTTTGGAGGAGGAGGCGTCCGGCCAGGTCTGTGCCTCCAGTGTATTTTTTGCGGGCTTTCCCAGTCCCCCCTGACCCACAGACAAAATGGCCGCCCTTTAAACCTCGGGAGAAAATGAGGACGCCGAAGTGGAGCGAACGAGTTAACTCTGCGTTTGTCACTTTCATCTGTTTTTTTTATTTTTATTTTTTTCCAATTTCAATGAAGTTCACAAATATTAAATATCATTTTTTTTTTTTTTTGGTTTTGAAAAAACTAACAAAAAAATCACGTTTTTTTCTTTTCTTCATTCCTTCATGCTTTTCGATGTATCTTTTTGTTTTCGTTTCAGTGGTGACAGTTGGATGTTATGTGCCATAGATATCTATTCAACAGAAGAAAACCGAGGTGTGGCTCGGCCACTGTTTGGTTCATTCAGGTTTTTTTTTTTCCTTTTTTTTTTTTTTTCTCGGTTTTTGTGTTTTATTTTTCCTGATTACCAGTTGATGTGTCAGTGACTGAGGCGGTATGAAGGAAAAGCTGTGTGTCTGTTATGATCATGGAATAAACTCATCTCTTTTTAAGAAAAAACCAAAACAAAAAAAAATTAAAAAGAGACAAAAAAACAATCACTTTCTGTTTTGGTGTGGATCTGAGGTTTCTGGTCAGGATCAGCAGGGGGTCTGTGGTCTGGGATGTCTTCTTTTTTGGGGGGGGGGGGGTTCATGGTGAACAAGGCTATATCAGAGCTGCCCCTGCGTATTTATGGTCTTTCTTCAGGGAACCCGGAATCACTACACTAAGCGGGGGGCATAATTTAGGCCTCCCCCATAGCTGGCATCATGTGAATAAGAGCACATTGAGGATGCAAAGTTCTTTCATGTTTCAGTGTTCAGCGTTTTCACATTTAGACCTATTAACATAATATGCTCACGGATAGGCCTATTATAATTTGATATACAGAAATGGGCCTCAGCGGACGATACTGTTTAATAGACCGGATAATTCGATATACTGATAAATAGGCCTAGTGCGATTTCATATACTCCAGTGCCGTTGTGCAAAGATGTATAATAGATTGAAGTACGTTAGTTGCAGTTTGTGGTACTTAGTCGCGTTTTAAGGCTACTGTTCGACCTTCGGGGCCAAAAAAAGGCGCACGAGCAAAGGCAGCGGGATTTTCCGTGCTCGTTCGACTAGTTCATGACTAAGAATGCCAACACTGCCCTCTACTGACTGCTTGTGTAATTAGTCTATGTCCAACGGCTGAGCTAGTGACAGATTCTACTATTCACAAGCTTCTCCTGAATAGTACAAACGCACACATAATTATGAAGCCCTCGCGCTTGATTTCCATTCCACAAACTGCTTAATATCCCTTTATCAGATCCCTCGTGCCCATTTATTTTATTGAGTTGGGTCTTCACTCAGTATTATTTTTATTATTTGCCATTCATTATTTTGAGTCACTTTTCCACTTAAAAGGTCTCTCTCTCACACACACACACACACACTCACTCACACACACAAAGGCACAACATCTCTCAGTAGTATTAACCTTGGCATGCAGAGGCACCGGTGGCGTATGAACAGACTCATATTTAACAGTGTGTGTATCTACTGTGGGGTGGTGGGTGCCCACAAGCAGGACTACCCTTCACGATTTAACCTTGTGACTTGACCGGAATGAACGTACCCACACAAGATCCAACAATAGACATCCCTCTGCTAAGCCCAGCTGAATGGTTGCCAGTTGAACGGAGCTGTGGAAGGTCTAACCACGATAAAATGTGGGGGCATCAAAGTGACCATTAGATTTTCACAACAAATAAACCTCTTAAAGGATATAGCCAGGGTCTTTAATTTGCTTCTTTGAAACGTTTAAGCTCAGACCGGTCTGATTTTTAATTCGTATAAAATTTCAGTTATTGCAATAAAGTTTTGTCTCACGATGTGCACTACATGGATCTTTTATCACTGAAAAAGGATGAAATCGGCTACAGAAACATCCTGGTTTGTGCTGTGGCAGCCACAAAACCTAAAGACATTTTTAAAACAAAAATAATGTTTTCCAATAATCCGCGGGAGTTTAAAACTTATTTTAATAGCCGACTTAAAGACAATCGAATAAGAGACGTGGAATCCGGTAAACTATTAAACTGACATTTTGAATTACGATTACCATGAAACTGAAAACCAAGGGGAGAAGTTCCTGGTGACCTACGATTCGACTGTGTAACTTCGTGCATTTCGGGTACCCACATATCATAGTGTGTTTATGGCCTGTTGTGGGAAAAAAACAACTCTTTAATGAATTAATGATAAACTGTATTAGTCCACCGAACTAAATGTATACAAGCTACCCGTCACTTCACTACCCTTCAGATGCATGGACCAAGCGACTGTGGGGAGGAAGGTCGCGATTGGTTTTCAGAAACGTCCAACCTACTTGGATAGCAAGCAAGTGAGATTTATTTATAACCTAGTGGAAGGTCCTGCTCGTTCCGGACCAATTTATGAGCAAAGTTCCCCGGAAAGTGTGGAATACGACTTCAGTAAGTATTCTTAACATTCTGTCAGTGGTTATAAACGCTACTTTCTATCATTAAGTTGGTTTGCAAGTTGCGTAGCAACGCGAACTGGTGGATGTATGTTGAACGTGTAGCGTAGCAATCTAGGACCGTTAGACAACAGTGAAGTTGCTCCATGATCCATCACTCGTGTTTTCTGACACCAGGAGTCATGAGCAGCACGACCATGTCCGTTATACTTTTCCCTACCCGGGTGTGTCTGTGGTTGCTGTCCTTACTGTACTGGGCTCTGGTCTACGGCACCGCCGGGGTCACCGCCTGCATGGTTCTGATCCGGATCTCGTGGAGAGGACTCAGGGACCCTCGCAGAGCCTTCAGATGGACAGTGCGCAACAGACCGCCGGCATGCCTGCGGGATCCAGCGTTGGGCACACACGGATACCTGCGATGCAGGGTAAGAGAATAAACGAATTACTTGGACGTATCATAATCGTTGCTTTCGCTCCTGTGGCTAGCCACATATCGTGGTTTACAAAAACTGAACTCACGAAGCCATAATTTCGCAGAATTGTAGGATAGGCCTATGCTTTTTATTCGTTTTTAATTGATTCAAACCGGATATTCTTTTTAAGAATCCAAGATGATCAATGGCCTGAGCAATTGAGAGGGACTAGAGGCTAACTGATACCGAGAGCTTGGAATATGCATTGTTTTTATGCCCTATCTTCAAAATAATGCGATTTACACATAATAAACCATTGCATTTGTTATTATGCCGTGGTATTTATCTTAGCTCGCGGCTACAGACGTCCAGAAAATATACTGAAGCTTAATTCACTGATTGCGTAAATTTAGGAATGCCATTTCTGCATCACTCGGCCTGTCACAGGTGTACGCCAAAGGACGGCCTACTTGTCATATAAAACGCGAAAAGAGAAACTCGTGGAAAACAGCACTGGAAAACTTATACGAAAACTTACAAGGCTTGCAGAAATCACATTCGTGGCATATGTGAATTATTCCAGGGGAACACAGAAAGATTCCGCTTCTGAATCTGAACCGCCGCTCTCAACCGCCTTAATCAGTCTATCTCAGACACACGTGGAGTTTAGGCAATTAAGTATTATTGACCTGTTAACTGCTATTATAGACCTATCACGGTTTCGCTGGATAGTCAATTCTGGCCAATGAGCGGGCATTATTTATGCATAATGAGCGGTGGCGGAGTTCCACGATGATTATATCCCTCCGCACTTTACTGTCTGTAGCCCGGTCAGAATGTGCTATCTCGTGCCGATATCTGTAAAGTAACATGGTTAAATAAAGAAAAATGTGAGAGATTTTGAAAGAATTGACGCACTCGCTGTACATTAGGCTACGCCTTACTACCAACAAACGTCTGTTATTTATTTCGAACATGGGATGTTACTCGTTCTCACAAACATATACATGCAAATGTTTTTGTATTTCCATTTGTGGCCATGTAATAATATAGACAGCTTTTCTACTTGAGTCTGTTGACCAAAATTTGTCTAAATTACAGTCACAGACAGAAGTGCAAGTATAGCTTTATAACAGCACAAACTGACCTCCAAGAGCATGCTTTTTTCACAGGTCATTCATAGCTATGACAACAAGTAGTTATATAGCTAAAGGTTGGTATATAATTAACAATTCAATTAAACATGTGAAGGAAGGCACTACTCTAAAGTTAGCCTGTCATAAAGCCACATGATTTGCCAAACAGCGAATGGGATTTGGCCCAAGGAATTGTGGGGAAAGCTGCCATCTGGGGCAAACGGATGTTGGTAAAGCATAGTGGGACAGTGCTATGGTACGCTCATACAGGGCTAGGATACGCTCATACAGGGCAGCTAGCTCTCTCTTTAGTCTTTGCTTTCTGCTCTCTGAAGTGTCCGACTAGTGGGGAGCAGTAATGCTCTGTAGCTTCTCCTCGTTTTTGCTGTAGTGCACAGTCACTCTCTCCATATTTCTGTCCCTCTCTGTGTCCTCTTTTTCACTCCTCGCCTCCCTCCTTCTGTCTCTCTCTATTTCAGAGTTCAGGTCTGCGACTGCACTTTGTGTCCAAAGGCAACAGCAGGAAACCTCTCATGCTCTTCCTCCATGGGTTTCCAGAGAACTGGTGACTGAGTGAGCGGGTGACTGAGTGAGAGGATGACTGAATGAGACAGTGACTGAGTGAGAGGATGACTGAATGAGACAGTGACTGAGTGAGAGGGTGATTGAGTGAGCGGGTGACTGACTGAGAGGATGACTGAATGAGACAGTGACTGAGTGAGAGGGTGATTGAGTGAGTGGGTGATTGAATGAGACAGTGACTGAGTGAGAGGGTGATTGAGTGTGCAGGTGACTGAATGAGCTGGTGACTAAATGATTTTGAGAGAGTGAACGGGTAATTTCCAAGCTTAAAAAAACCTTTCTCAGAATATTCCTTGAAACTTAGGAAAGTTATAGAAAAAAAGTTCCCAGCATGTTTCTTGAGTATTATTTTTAACTCAGAATGAACATTGCAGGAAAAGCCTTGGGGCATTATGCAGTTTTTGTAATTCAAGTCAGAAAAGGATTTGAATAGTGAAATGTACATGTTTTTTCATGACTAAATTAAATCCAAAGGTTGTATGGGACACAAGCCATTTAGATTTCCGTTTTGTCTTTCTGAGTAAAGTTAGCCAATCCTTCACAATATATCAGTTCCAGTATTCCGCCCCTGCCCCAGGTACTCATGGCGATACCAGCTGAGGGAGTTCAGTGTGCAGTACCACACAGTAGCACTGGACCTGCGTGGCTGCGGGGCCTCTGCTGCCCCCTACAGGCTGGAGGACTATGCACTGGAGAACCTGCTGGATGACATAAGGGACACCATTAGCGGCCTGGGTGTGTACGACTGAGTGTGTTCGCAGGAGTTTGTTGTGTATGAGTGCTGAGTGTGTGTGTGTGTGGGGGGGGGGGGCAGGGGTCTGTAAGACTGAGAGTGATTTGACAGGAGTTTGTAGTGTATATGAGTGGACGGGGGGGTGGGGGGTTCGTCGGGGTGTGGCGGGGCTGAGTGTGTTTGCGGGAGTTCGCAGTGTGTACGAGTGCGTCTGTGTGCTTTTACAGGGCACACCAGCTGTGTGCTGGTCGGCCATGACTGGGGGGGCATGCTGGCCTGGCACTTCGCCCTGGAGCGTCCGGACATGGTGCAGCGCCTGGTGGTGATGAACGCCCCGCACCCGGCGTCCTGGCTAGGTAACACTGCGGCCCCGCCCCGCCCACAGCCACAGTGGGTGTGCGCGCGTTACAAACGCTCGGTATTTACAGCATGTACTGTGGAAGCCTAAACAACAAAAGCTGTGCAGTTGCTCTTGGGTCTGCGTGTCTCCTGACGCTCCGTTTCAATGCCTCCGTTTCAGCTGTAGTCCCAGTTAGCCCACAGGCGGACGATTTTGACACCGCTTTGACATAAACTATCGACAGTAAATTGCGCTTGGCCATCGCTCCTCTGTCCTGGGTTGAGCACGCTCATTCAAAGCGGTACACTTCCAATTGAACTTCGATGCTTTTGTTTTCATTTTCATTTTCACAGGGGCGACATAGCTCAGGAGGTAAGACTGATTGTCTGGCAGTCGGAGGGTTGCCGGTTCAAACCCCGCCCTGGGCATGTCGAAGTGTCCTTGAGCAAGACACCTAACCCCTAACTGCTCTGGCGAATGAGAGGCATCAATTGTAAAGCGCTTTGGATAAAAGCGCTATATAAATGCAGTCCATTTACCATTTACCATTCATTAGGGGACCACCTTAGTTCTCACTGTAGCGTGTGTCATAGAGTCTCAAGTGTGTGTTTGTTTGTGTATGTTACTGGGACACGGGTGTGCGCGTGTTTGTGTTTGTTATAGAGACACAGGTGTGTGTATATATGTGCGCTTGTGTTTATTACAAACATGAGTGTGTGTGTATTTGCTTATGTTACAGAGACACAGGAGTGTGTGTATATGTGTGTGTTTGTGTATGTTACAGAGACACAGGAGTGTGTGCATGTTACAGAGCATTAGGAGTGTGCGGTTGTGTGTGTGTTTGCGTATGTTACAGAGCGTTAGGAGTGTGTGTTTGTGTGTTACAGCGATACAGGAGTGTGTGCGTTTGTATGTGTGTGTGTTTGTGTATGTTACAGAGCATTAGGAGTGTGTGTGTGTTTGCGTGTGTGTTCGTGTATGTTACAGAGCATTAGGAGTGTGTGTTTGTATGTGTGTGTGTTCGTGTATGTTACAGAGCATTAGGAGTGTGTGTTTGTATGTGTGTGTGTTCGTGTATGTTACAGAGCATTAGGAGTGTGTGTGTGTGTGTGCTCCTCAGATGCTGTGTTGAGAAGGCCGTCTCAGCTCCTGCGCTCTGGCCATACCTGCTTTTTCCAGCTGCCCCTGCTGCCTGAGATTGCCCTGTCTATGGAGGATTTCAAGGTGCCACGCCCGCACACCCGAGACCTGAGTCACATGCACACACACAGACACACACACCTCAGACCCAAGTCTGCAAAAATACACAAGCACGTATACTCTCACCTGAGCCCTGGGTCTGTGTAACATGCGCTCTCTTCTCTTCGCCCTCTCAGCTGGTGCGCAGTATGCTGTGTGGGGGCCGTGCGGGGATTCGGAACCGGGCCCGTCGCCTGACGGAGGCGGAGTTGGAGGGGTACCTCTACCACCTGTCCCAGCCGGGGGGGCTCACTGCACCCCTCAATTACTACCGTGTTCTCCTCAGGTAATCTCAGCACACGCTGCTCAGGTAATCCCAGCACACACTGCTCAGGTAATCCCAGCATACACTGCTCAGGTAATCTGAACATGCTAGTGTAATGGCAGTGTAGCATCATGGGTAAGGAGTTGTTCTTCTAACCTAAAGGTCAACAGGTTCGATTCGATTCGATTCCCCAGTAGGACACTGCCGTTGAACCCTTGAGCAAGGTACTTAACCTGCATTGCTTCAGTATATATCCCAGCTGTATGATTGGGTGCAATGCAAATGCTGTAATGTAAATCGCTCTGGATAAGAGCGTCTGCTAAATGCCTGTAATGCAATGCTCTCCTCTGGTAGTACAATCAACCCCCAGTGGCATCATTAACTGCTCTTACCTCCATGTTTTAAGCACAGTGGCTAGCATCGTTTCTGTGATGTGGACTCTCCTGCCCACTGATAGGTGTACAGTATGTGTTGTCATTCATTCTTTTCCAGTAACGCACTCTACAGACACCAGAATGTGGGAGTGGCCTGTATGCTAATTTGGGGCGAGGCCGACGGTATATTGGTGGAAGGGATGTCGGGAGGGGCACGGCCATACATGAGAGGCTCGGTAGTGGTGCACACGATTCCGGACTGCAGTCACTGGGTGCAGCAGGACCAGCCCGAAACCGTCAACAAGATGCTGTGGGACTTCCTCCTACAGAGGGAGTCGCCGCAGTGCTAGGCCCCACCACTGGTGGGCGCCATACTATGTACTTGTGCTCTTCGTAGTGTGTTGAGTATAAACCACAAAATATGTGGACTATGAACAAAACTCAGTAGGTTTGGAATACAATTTATATCATAATGCGTCATGTCATGAACCTTTATGCAGTTAGTCTATTCAGACAACTTTCATTCATTTCAAATATTTTAATATTTTAAGTCAAGAGAACAATATTTATTTGTGTCCAAATTCCTCAATTGCTGGTTTCTTCATGACTTACCTGCAAGTGTAAGTTTACTGTATTAAAAATCAGCCATTCAAACATACAGATAGTTAACTAAGTCTCCTGGGATCACAACAGAAAGGACATTCAATGCAACTTTTATGGCAAAAAACAGGAGTGTTTTTGAACAAGAAAAGGTGATTATTTTTTAATAGCAATTCAAGCTGAATTCTCTGTGGAAGTTCAATGGCAATTTCTATTGATATAGCAATTGCTGAGGGTTGGTGTCAGTGTGGATGATGATGAAGTATACTCCCCCCCCACACACACACACTTATAGCCCCCTTGCTTTTGTTTTTAATGTTACAAATAAAATGTTATATTTCTGAATAAGTTGTGTCATCTCATCATACACACCCCCATCCCCACCCCCCCCCCCCCCGATGTACCACCTGACTTTCTTAAAAATAAGTCTGGCCTTATTTGAGTTTGCCATCAGTGCCGTGATCTGGCTACTCTGTTCAGCCGAAGCCTGTCTTTTCAGGGCAAAAGCAGAACCAGGTCCTCTGCTCAGGACGCAAATTTTTACGTCAGTGTACATCAGCGTGAGCGCTGGACTACTGTAAGCCCGTCTCACTCTCGGTCCTTGAGAGAAATTCTTTTTTAATTCCACCTCCATACTCGCCCCTCAGCTCCTTCTGTTTTTTTTCTTCTCTTTTCTGGCACCTTATTCTGTTTCATTATTGTCCACGGCTCTGAAGTTCCATGGTTTCCGTGTTGCCATAACAACACCTGTTGCCAAAGCATGCTGGGGGCGGCCATTGTTAGTTCCAGATCAATTTAGTGATTAAAGCCCCTCCCATCCTGTCCCGTCCACTCCTGTCTCTTCTCCTCTTACATAGGCAGTAGTTCGGATATTCTGCTGTTCTACCGAACGCTTGGTTATTGTATCCAAATTGGATGCAAATTCTAATAACATGTTGGCTCTACCTGCTGAGGACAGCAACTCCCAAGGATGAACTGCAAACATTGTGTCTTCAAATATGCTTATGTTATTGTCACACGCTGACATGTTCTGACATATTGTCTTTCTCATGTTTGTCGTTGACAAAGACTGTCAAAACGCATCAGTTTGTGACAATAAACTGAGAATATTTGATGGCACGACGTTGCAGTTCATTCTTGGGAGTTACTGTCCTGACTAAGTAGGAACAACGTTATCTGGATTTTTTTTTTACCAGAAGCCTTGTCACAGGAAAGCCAGTTTGCACTGGCGTATCACTAAAACTAGAGTGGATGCAAATGCACTCATAAAATAACTTTTCAATGGCGGATTAAAAAAATTTTTTTTTTTTTTTGCGTTCATCCGTTTCAACCTGTTCCAGTGCCTGCAGTGACAGTATAGCAGTTTGTGTAAGTCTGAGCAGTTTGTATCTTTAATTTTTTCCGGTTGTGAACTCTGGTTGGCTGACGACAGATAGTGGGTGGTGCCAGACCTTTTGACTTCCCGTTATGTTGTCACACAAAACTTTTTTTTTTGTTTTTGTTTTTTTTTTGGGGGGGGGGGGGGGGGGGGGGGGGGCGTGAGTTGTTTGTTTGGTTTATACACAGTGCTCAGTATATGGCTGCAATGGGTGTGCCAGGGGGCCTGGTGTGGCTGGGAATGGGGCCTCCTGAATAAAGCACGATGAGGGCAGGGGGGTGTTTGTAATGGCCCCAGGGCAGCCATCTGCAGCTCTGCTGGCACCATCTGGCTGCCACACACAGAAGGTAATACCCTGGGGGCAGCAAGCAAACTGGGTGGGGAACGCAAAGGACTGTGGGATAAATCAGACACAGGAGACGATTAGGTGGCGATTAAGAAGGAACCTACGGACTTACTGAGCTGAGCTAGCATACAGCACTTTACATTTAGTATTTAATTTTTAACTGCCACTGGTCAACTTTTGAACTTCTTAACTTTTAACTTTTACTCCGGTTTAGTACACCACTTATTACCACATTTTACCTTTTTACTGCATGAGATTTTACTACATGTACTGTGTTGTCTTTTTTGTGTGCATTTGACGTTCTTATATGTACTGTATTGTACCTCTACACGAGCTATGCACCAGCAAAAGACACATTTCCATTATTGCTTGAATTAATGGACAATAAAGTTTTGAATCTTGATGAAATTTGACAAACGCACCATGACTAACTAAACCCTACTCTTCTGAAAAGTGCCGTGGGGTCTTTAATGAGCCCTGGTGAGTTGGGACTTTACTTTAATGCAGGGGTTTCCAAACTTTTTTTTATGACGTGACCCCAAATTAATGTTCACAAATTTACGTGACCCCGACAACCTCATCCAAAAGGCCTTGTGCTGAACGACACCATTTAGCCGTGACTATATTGGTGGTACGCCACGGGCTCTTATGCCTCATTGCTGGGCTTTTGTGAAGTTTTACAAGTAGTAGCCTACATTCCCATATGTTAAAGAGGCAAAAAAAAACCAAAAAAAAAAACAAAGAAATATGTTTTCTTTTTCAAAATTTACAGGCGTCACTGTTCTCACACATAAGGTACAGCCCAGTCCTTACAGGAGCAGGAGTCTCCAATCGAAGGCTGACACGAGAAGGGCACAGGCTAGTCGGGCTGCTGGTCTTAAAGGCATTGTTCAGAGAACTGACTTGGGAGTCATTCACTCTACCAGCTCTGACTGCAAATTTCTGGTGAGGTCATTGGGGAAGGGGACCGGGTGACATCACTGAACAAAGTAGTCACTATTCAGCCCAAACATGTGGAACTCTCACCTCACCTCAAAACCCGTCCCGCTCACACTACAGCATTTCAATATTTAAATTTAGACAGGTAAGTAGGAAGTGCTTGTACGTATACAGTTGCAAACACAGTGCCCTGCTTGTGCCTATTGGATGTTACACATGGGCATCAGCCAACCAGAACAGCAGAGGGGCAGGATCCCGCAAATCAATGGCAACCCAACATGTGTATTAGATTTATTTTAGAAGTGGTATTCGTTGGCACCATACACTTCATTAGTACTGCTAGGAGGACTACAGTACACACAGGTGAAAATGTGAAACAGGATTTACATGGATGAGTACCAAAATTTCACTTTTTAAATACAGCTTGGACAACAGAGGACACAGAATAAATTAAACTCGGGAAGGCGGTAAGGAATTGTTCATATTGACCCTTCTGAAGTGTAGGTTTTTTAAAAATGTTTTTTAAATTTTTAATTTTAAGTCAGTGTTCTAGACCTCCACTGCTTTCAGTTACCAGTAGTGATTATTACATCAGCATTAGAATGTTCAGTTAAGAATATTCTAATCACATATTTGTGATCTCGCACCTTAAAAAGTTAAACCATTTTATTCAAGAAACTTACCATCATCTAGCAATTATGGCCATAATCACGTTTATTTAGACATATCTTATTATCATTACTGTCCACAGCAGTTAACGGAAAATTACATTTTAACGCTCGTGTCTCATTCGAAAATAACCCAGATCCATAGTTAGCCTAGTTTGTAGCTGAAAAACTTTCACAAAGCTTACCGCGGTAGTCAGAATAATACCGACGGACTAAAGACCCATTTTGCTACCTAGTCCTAACACCTCATTAGGTGTACCTTTTCGTAATTGTTTCCATGGTTCGTGTCATTTAATTAATGTACGCCTCACTGCACGCGCACTGCATCTCCAGGATGCGTCTGCTCTAGGACTTCTCGTGCAGGCGGGCAGCAGCGATAAAGCTGAACACAGCTTAATGCCGGATCATTTGCCACTATATCACCACAATAAACGACACAATGCAACACCTCCATAGTGCGAAACAGGCTCAGAACGTAATATTTAGCCTTCGGGTTTTCGCGATAATGAACACCACACCTGCAGTACAAAAACAAAGTCTATGTACACACACAACACGCACTAAGCGCTGATAGACCCGATAACGCATATCTAATAAATCTAACAAAAAGCTGAGAGGAAAGATAAAACCTCCTGTTTGCTAGGGTCTATACCCGCATCACTGCTCAACTGCTCTAGGCGTATTGAGTAAAAGCAAATAAATGTGCAGTACACGGAAATGAATAGCCACAAAAACGGTCACAGAGTTTAAAACCTCAGCCAAACATCCCTCCTGGCACACATTTCCATCCACTGGTTTATTTTCTTGATTGAATATATTTACATAGCTACTTAATTATTAAGAATGATGAATTGAGAGACAAAATATCCCTGCACAGGGCATTACAAGTTTGCCAAAATTATTGCTAATAAATTATTTAGAGAAATTATTTTTAATGTGTGAATATCTGCTTAAAATATGAATATCTCCATCTCTCTGAACCCATTAGGGCCAAGCCCTGAGGACTCGCACAACCTTGAGGAGGGGCATTTTGATTGGAGGAGAGCAACACCAATCAAATCGGATATCAAAAATCACATTTGCCCCGAATAGGTGCGATTTCACCCGGGAGAAGGTCATGGTTAACCACCTATAAACGCTGGTTATTTTCTCTATACCCCCTTCCTTCTTGGCGTCGAGAATGGGTGACTGCTACAACGGCACGTCAGAGTGTTACTACAACCATTCGGTCGAGTTCTTCTACAACTCCAGCGGGAAGCCGATCAGCTGCATGTGGCACACGCAAGACTATGTAGTGGTGGGGCTGGGCCTCACGGTGTGCGTCATCATCATCCTGGCCAACCTCATGGTCATCGCCGCCATTGCGATCAACCGCCGCTTTCACGTTCCCTTCTACTACCTCCTGGGGAACCTGGCGGTGGCCGACCTGTTCTCCGGCATCTCCTACGTGAACCTGATGCTCCACACGGGGCCCTGGACCATCGACCTGACCAAGCGCCAGTGGTTCATCCGCCAGGGCCTGGTGGAGACCAGCCTGACCGCCTCCGTGCTCAACCTGCTGGCGGTGGCGATCGAGCGGCACCAGACCGTCTTCACCATGCAGCTGCACAGCAACATGTCGAACCGCCGGGTGCTCCTGTTCATCCTGGGAATCTGGGCCATGGCCTTCGTCTTGGGCCTCGTGCCCATGATGGGTTGGCACTGCATCTGCGACCTGCAGAACTGCTCCATCATGTCGCCCATCTACAGCCGCAGCTATCTGGTGTTCTGGGCGGGGTTCAACCTGCTGACCTTCTCCGTCATGGTGGCCATGTACACGCGCATCTTCGTCTACGTGCACCACAAGAGCCACGTGATGTCCCAGCACACCACCCAGATCCGGCACAGGGAGACCGTCATCAACCTCACCAAGACCGTCTCCATCATCCTGGGTGAGGGGTGGACGCAGCGCACGCACATCCATTCACTCACATTCATCCATTCACTCACTCACACACACTTACACACACACACACGTCAGCATAGTGAGTGAGCACCATTTGACTGTTGACACTGAGTTCTGGGGCAGAGACGTACTACACAAGTCTCCTTTTCAAAGCCACCAATCCCTACTCTTCCGATTCTGCTGCCGTCCCATCCATTTGCTTCGTCTGGGAATTTTTCCCAAAAGTCCTGTGGTGCGTAACAGGCTGAAAGGTGTTGCTGAAAAGAAGGATGAAATTGAAGATTTGATTAACTGAAAATGGAAAATATCCAGGTTTGTCCATTAACAGAGAAGGTCCCTATAGGAGGTGTTTGTGGTCTCACAACTGACAAGGTCTCTCCACAGGGCTGTTTGTTATCTGATAACTGAGGCTAAGCTCTCTCTCTCTCTCCACAGGGGCATTTGTGGTCTGCTGGACCCCTGGCCTGGTGATCCTCCTGCTGGACGGGCTGCACTGTGATGCCCACTACGTGCTGACCTTTGAGAAGTACTGCCTGGTGCTGGCCGAGTGCAACTCCCTGGTGAACCCCATCATCTACTCCTTCCGGGACAAGGACATGCGCTCCACCTTCAAACGCATCCTCTGCTGCCTCTGCAGGAGGTGCCCAGAGCCCGAGGGGAAGCCCCCAAACCTTCAGTTCGACACGCTGAAGCGAGAGGTACTTCCGCAGAGCTCCGGACACAAGCACACCCACCCGCCCTGCTAGCAGGAGGCTAGCAGACCCTTTTATAGCTAGCGTAGGCCAACAGTAACACACGTGCGTCGTAGGACCGCCTCTGGGCCTTGTTGCCGACGAGGAGACTTTTAAATGGGAACACAACAGTAAGGTTAAAGTGTCCTGACGTCGATTTCACGCAGCAAAGCCGTCTCAGTAAGCTGGAGCTGCCTGGCCAGTCACCAGGAAGTGCGGTACGCTACCGTGTGGAGGAACCATGGCTACCTTATGCCTGACGTACACCCAGCAGGATGAAGCAAACTGTCTCACTGCTGTCTACTGTGTGTTATGTTCTATTCCATAGTTAGTCCTGTACTAACAGTAACAGCTGTAAGTATTAACGAATAACATTCACTGTTAAACTGAAGTAAAACATGACACAAATGTTCTCAGTAGAAAGTATCAGGTTGTCCTCTGTATCATCAGTTTCCCTTGAACATGCACAGATACATGCGAGATGGCGTTTTGCTACATTTTAACTCTGGCTGCAGGAAATCCCTGCAAACACTCAAAAACAAAGGGCGGTAAGGCACAGCCTGGCTACAGACGGGCAAACACAGGGCGATAAGGCACAGCCTGCCTACAGACGGGCAAACACAGGGCGATAAGGCCCGTAGACAGGCAAACAGCATCAGAAATAGCGCAGCCCGGCCCGTAGGAAGACGCGGTGCCACTTAAGGAAACGGTTTCCCCTCCTTTGAGACGGCTGTGCTGCGATGTTACAGATGTACCTGAAACTGAAAGCATACCTGTCCTCCTGGAGGAGGAGACGAGCCGCTGGGTCCTCTCAGCCCGGCGCGGAGACGCCCGACGCAGCCTGCTGGACCACCGACATCCTGCCTGCCTAAAGCAGCCAATCACGGACACGCAACAGAGACACTCACACATGCTGCCTGCATAAAGCAGCCAATCACGGACACGCAACAGAGACACTCACACATGCTGCCTGCCTAAAGCAGCCAATCACGGACACGCAACAGAGACACACACACGCTGCCTGCCTAAAGCAGTCAATCACAGACACGCAACAGACACACACACACGCTGCCTGCCTAAACTAGTCAATCAGAGACAAGCACAGAGACACACACACACACACATTCCGCCTGCCTAAACTAGCCAATCACAGACACAGACAGACAGACAGACACACACACACACACACACACACTCTTCATATGCATTCACACCACATACACAGTCAGGAGCTGTGTACAGTATGGACTGTGGGGACCGTCCGTACTGTGTACAGCTGCTGATGGTGCATTGCTTTTCCGGCAAGAAAACATACCTACTGCACACACACTTAACACTGTCAACAGCTGTTGCTTTCAAAAGGGGCAAATATTCATAATTAGGAAGCAATAATCCTTTTGATACTCAAGACGATAACATGGATACTTGCTTTGTATTCATTTCTGATGCATTTATACCTTTAAATAAAAATAAAAAAAAGTTTGAAAGAAAACACAAACGACAATTCTGACAAATAAAAAACTTGCTTTGATGTTCACAGCTACGCTCTCTTCCGTTTGGCGCAATTATTCCCGTTTGTACGTCTCGTTCACTGCGAGTCATCGCCGCCGGCTCACGCGCGTCCCCTGTGCGTATAGGGGTTCAGACGAGGGCCCGAATGCCCCGTAAGCGTCCCGAAAGGGAGCCGGGACCACCGCCATGCCGTCAGTCACAGACAGAACAGCGGAAGTCACGCTGTAGCTCCACCCATTTCGGGAGCTCACAAAGCGCATCATTCACCCACAGCCGTAAGTGTACAAACTTTGCTCGTTTGGTCCGGAAGCCTTCGCGGATTAACTTAGGGTCGTTTTCACTGACTCGTAGAACAATGCTGAAAATATTATTATTTTTTTTTTTTTAACGTTCAACTTGGACTGAACTAACTCACCGCCTTCCACATAAATGTGACAAACTTTGCCAACAGGCCAGCTTCACTGCCGCAAACGAACCCCCCTGTCCTCCGCCCGCAGTTGCGCAGTCACAGGTTCCTGCAGGGCAGGACTGTAGCTTTGGAGACACTGGTGGAATCTGGTCACATATACAGCGCATCGGCAAACATCACAGGCTGGCATTCACAGACGGTATTCCTTGTCTTGAGAGCATACAGAAGTAATAAAATAAAAAAAGACGATACAGATCCTTTATATTTTTTATTAATATTTTTAAATGTCACAATAGCTTAGATGTAGTGGCTAAAGACCATTGTTCCCATTAAAAGAAGCAAACACCCCAAAATAACTATTCCCACAAAAAAGCACACTATTCTTTATTAGTTTTTTTTTTCTAATAAGGAACACTACATTGGTTGTCATATTTTTTTTCTTTTTTTTTTTTACTTTTGCTTTAATCTCTTCCTAGAACAGATCTCCTAAAGTTGAGGTATAAAAGGAGTTAATACAGACTCTTCAGTCTGGAAGTGATGACGTCTATGTACAAGAGAGATGGAGGGAGGGAGAGAGGTAGAGAAAGACAGGAGGCAGGGACAGGGAATGGGTGAATGCAGAAAAGGGGGGGGGGGGACTAACAAAACCAAAAAATATAGAGGCGACAGGGATCTGCTTCATCTGATTTGGTGCTGTGGGTCAACAAACAACACTTCCTGGCTACAGGTGTTCGTTCAGGAAATTACAGCCAGAATCATTTTTACAGCTCAGTGGACATGGAACAACATGAACATTTAATGCAAAGCTCCCCCCCCACCAAAACCAAAAAAAAAAAAAAAAAGAAAGAAAAAAAAAACCTTTATGACGACACTTTGCCAAGGTGACGAACACATATTATGTGCACAGGAGAATGTTAAACTGTGGAAAAAGTTCTGTTGATCTTTGGAAGAGAGAGTGTGTGTGTGTGTGTGTGTGTGGGGGGGGGGGGGTGGGTAAAATACACTCGCGGGTTCTCAAAAAACAAACATTGTAAAGAAAAATGCAAACTGAGGGGCCTAAATCGCACTGTTCTGAGAGAAAAAATTTGGATGTAACTATTGAGCAACATCATTCACAAACCCCAATAACTGATGACACAAATATCATGTTCTAAAAGCATGTAGGTCAAAAAGCAGGTCATGACCAGTGGCCCAATAAGAGTACACTCTGCATAAACAGGTCATGACCAGTGACCCAATGGGTGTATACACAGCATCAATAGGTCATGATCAGCGGTCCAATTGGGGGTACAGACAGCACCAACAGGTCATGATCAGCTGTCCAATGAGAGTGTACACAGCACCAATAGGTCATGACCAGTGGTCCAATGGGAGCCCTCACAGCACCAAAATCAAACTACCAGTCCCATAACCACCACACATCAGGAGAAACAATCAAAAAAGAAATGTGCCACAATAAAAAATAAAAAGGCATTAAAAAAAAACAAAAAAAAAAACATACATTGCTCCTGTTTAAAGAGCCCAATAAAGGCAAAAATAAATTTGCTAAAATGATTTTTTTAAAACCCAATACAAAAAAGCAATGAAACATTCCACAATTTGTACAGTGATATCCACACAAGTGGCATAGAAAAAAAAAGAAATAAAAGAAATTAGTTTGGTGCAGTAAAAGCATCACTACGACAGTATATTGTGTACTTAAAAAAACGAAGGACAAGGTTACCATGGTTAAGTAGGTTTTTTGTTTTTGTTTCCTATGCCACATTTGCTCATCAGTGGTACATTGTATAGACCAATAACTTACACTCCGATGTGATTTAGTCCATTGAGCTACAGTGATATGTATACCTCCCCCCTTATCAACACTGTAAAACTGCTAAGTCTTCACCTGCAGACACAGCCAGGATGAAGTCTGAAGCAGCTGACTTGCGCTGAAGACAGCTGCTATAGAGGTGAGCCATTATATGCAGTTTAACTGTTGGTTTTTTTTTTTGGTCAAATTCAAATTCAAATTCAAGAAAAGCCCTTACTGTGAGATTTCTGTTAAATGGATTTGGAGGGACCGGACAGCATTTGTTTACTGCTGAAGTTTTTATAAAGCTCCTAAGGCCTGTCGAGCGGAGTAAGATCTTAACAGCGAGGGACAGCACGGCCGTACTGGACACGTGTGCTGCCTCCTTGTGATCAGGCCCAGCTGTTCAGAAGCATGGGTCCAGGAAACACGCTAAGGTAATCCCATTAAGGTAACTGAACCCCCCCACCAAAAAAATATATTGACCAGAAGGAAAAAAAGAAAAAGAAAAAGAAAAAAACATTGACCTAAACAAGTCAGGAAGATAACGTACAATACACACTAACCAACATAAACCATTCCACAGATTTTCTTTCTCCCCTACCCCAAAACAGAGAGAGTCCGACATCAAAACCAGCGTTTATGGAGTATGAGTTACATGAACAGCAGAAGTATTTTTGGCTTTAACATCACAGAGAGCAGTGGGTTGTTACCGCCTCTGGATCATGGGTAGTAAGGGATCCGGACCCAGCAGAGGATTCGACTCGCTGAACTCGAATACCGCCCTCTGGTGGCGGGGGGGTGCATGTAAGGAACGGGTATAAAAATGTGGAGCAGCACAAGCCTCCATGATCTGCTGAGTGACGTGGTTTACAGGTGCATCACGAATGTGTTCATTTTTGGTCATTGTCTTTTTTTTTTTTTTTTTTTTCCTCTTTGTAGGTTTTTTTGTCTATTGCAAAATAAGAAAGAAAAAAACTGAAAGAAAATGAACACGATCACTATAACACATCATAGGCCTACATGCAAGGAAGACAGTCACATTTTTTTCTGCTTTGTCTATCATCTTTACCTAACGCTTCCTTTCGAAACATACCGCAGTTAATGTTATTTCAAACTAGGTTTTATTTGGTGGCTGGTGCATTCTTTGTGAAACAGCATTAGAAAAAAGCTACTATCGACTTAAAAAAAAAAAAAAAAAAAAAAGAAAAAGCAATGTTATTAAAAGGCTTAAAAAACAACTCGCAGCTTCCCAAAACTATTCATCAAGAAGCCAAACGAACATTCCCCGCCCCGCCCTTCCTCATGTTCCGCACAAAACAGCCACACCCTCAACAGCCACACCCTCACGTTGCCCTGCATGTACACTGCTGCCTGATCCTGCATTGCTTTGAGGAACTGCAGGAGGTACGCGCGTGTGTGTGTGTGTGTATGTATGTACACACACACACACACACACACACACACACACACACACACACACACACGTGTGTATATATCAGTGCGTGTGCGTGAGCGTGACTATGAACGTGCGAGCACCCGTGGGTGTCACGGTAACAGTATTGGAGCGATGGTAATGTACTGGCACGGGGGCAGAAGCAACAGTAAATCAGCTAATAGTCGCAGAACTGGGACGGGTGAAGTAACAGTATGGGATAAAAAGTAACAGCAATGGCACAGCGGAGAAAAGACGCCTGGGGTTCTGCTCGTCAGACTGGTTTAAGTTCAAGAGTATGCAGCACTTTGGTACAAGTGGGAGGGGCAAAGCTCCCTATGAGATGGAAGCGTCTCCATGGAAACAGCAAGGGTTTGCCGTTACACACGCGCGTGTGCACACATACTCCCTTGCGCACACGCGCATACATGCACGCGCGCGCACACACACACACACACACAAAACAACTCTCCCTGCAAACATTCACCACAGCAATTAATACAGCCTTAAAATGTTAACACAATTTGTGGAAGTGAGACGTGTGTGTAGTCTAACGGGTGCGGACACACACCGTTTGAGTGTGTCCACAAGAGTCTGTTTGCCCCAGAGGTCTCTAGGTAGATGAGCAGCTCGTTCTCGACTCGGGGTCGTCACCCCCCCCCCCTCCCCTCTGCTGTCACCCACTTCTCCAACACTTCCTCCTTTGAGGCCAGGGATAACCGCAGTACTGTCCAATCACAGTCCAGCTCATATGTTCTTGAGAGGTGGGGACATATCAAGGTCCAGTGAGAGACAGCCGAGGGAAGAGCTGGAGTCGGGGTGGTCTTAAGCAGAAGGGAAAGGGAACTGGAAGCTTTCAGAGGAAAGGGGAGGAGTCAGTGGCCATTGGTCAGCGGCCATGCCACGGAGAGAGGGGATAGGCCGAGAGGAACGAGGAAGAGTGAGCGGTGCCCGTCTCAGGGGAGTTAAGAGGACCCAACAGGAGTCTGCGGTCGATGCCACATCAAAAAGGGAAGGAGAGAGGTCAGCGGAAAGGGGAGGAGTCAGTGGTGGTTGGCGCCTTGTCACAGGAAAGGGGAGGGGTTAGTGGAGCAGTGGTGGGCGGAGCCTTCTCGCATTTGGAGGTGGCTGAGTGGATGCTGCCGGGGGGCTCCTGCGGGAGTCGTGATGGAAGGATTGGTGCTGTCCTAGACGGGGGGGGGGGGGGGGGGGGGGGCAGAAAGACAAGAGGAAGGAAGAGAGGGAGAGGGAACATATATTAGCTTTTTTATCTATTAACAGTGTGCCATTTTTTGTTTAATAATAAATCCACACACAAGGATCGCGGCTCCCTAAGAGTCAAATGTCAAACTGATAGGGCGTTCGGATCCTACAAGGCCGCGACAGCGCAAGCACCAAGCATCGCATACTCACGTCTAGGCGCTCGGGGGGGGTACGGAACTCATCCTGACAGCCCCTCATAGCCGGCCGTCAGGCGTGTAGCACGGAGCAGGGTATCCACCTAGGCAGGCGCAATGGAATGCATTTAGCAGGGGCCACTCCTCATCATCACAAAACAAATGCCACAATGAGCACACGTAAACATCACTCTACGTGGATGAGTAAACATTTACAATTTTGACGAGTTTGTGTGTGTGCGCGCGTGTGCGCATGTGCGCGCGAGAGAGAGAGAGAGAGAGAGAGAGAGAGAGAGAGAGAGAGATGGAGGACAGAGTGACTGACTGAGCGAGTGTGAGGGGTATGCATGTACGCGTGCGTGGCGGTACCTGAGTTGGGCGTCGCCGGAGAGTTCGCCTGGCTGGCCTGAGCCGACACGCTGGCTGCGTCCACGGCGGTCTTGACGGCGTAGAGGTTGGCTTCTTCCTGGAACTTGCCGATGTTCTTCTTGTACCGAATCCTCTTGTTTCCAAACCAGTTAGAAACCTGGCGAGCAGAAGTTAAACCGAGCTCAAAGACGTGGAGAGGACTGAGCCAGACAGACCAATGGGGGAGGCCCTGCCGACCATACCAGGAAATGGATTCTGTTTATCCCAGCATGCTTTGCAAAAACAGAATTACAGGCATGCCTAAAAACGGACAGGTTCAAAATGAGCCATTTGGCTAGGTAGCCGACTAGCTAGTAAAAGGAACTACTAGCAAGCTCAATTCATTTTATTAGCATTGTAGTTAGCTAGCCAGTAAGCAAGGTAGTAACCCATGAGTATCAAGCCATTAGTTTGCTATCTAGTTTGTTTTATTAAGCTAGGTTGCTGACCAGCCAACTCACCAGCTTGCTAACACACTATGAAAACTACATTTACCACCTAACTAGAGAAAGTCAATTAGTTCACTGACGAGTTATTCTGCCAATTTGCAAGTTTTATCTACACTTCCAACCTCATTTATTAACTTGCGCGTATTTCGAAATGTAATTAACATTTCTGCTAACAGGCAGGCAAATACATTTGACAAAATGTCTGCTTGCGCTTCTCCCTGTCAGCCGCACGTAACACAGCCTGCAAGTACAGCACTGTTAGAGTCATCTGTTAGCCTGCTAATTTAAGACATTCCTTACAAAAATACATGCACTTTGTCACAAGATGGATAGGCCCTTTGCTCGCTGAAAACACGATGGCGTGTTATTAATGCCTGCTGTATGTTCCATATAAAACTTTTTATTTTTTTTTTACATGGGGAAGAATAAAAGAAAGAAAGTCAAAACTGCTTTTTGCTGTGGTCACCTTCCATCTCTAAATGACATGTTTAGGCTCGAGGTTTTAAGCCATCACTGACATCACTAAATAATCAAGACTCTCTGGAGCGAAGCAGCAGCAGACCGTGTCGGATCACGTTCGAACCCGGACCCCTTTACCTGAGAGACTGTGATGGCGCACTTCTTGGCCAGTTCCTCCTTGGCCTCCTCGCTGGGGTAGGGGTTCGATAGGTGGGAGTAGAAGTACTCGTTCAGCACCTCGGTGGCCTGCTTGTTGAAGTTGCGTCGCTTGCGCCTGTGACACACGGGAGATCGGACCCTCAGGAGACAGCTGGTGCACTCGTACCCCGGCCCCGATGCTAGCTTGCATACGCGTGCACGAGCACCACGCAGCAACACGCCTCATACATAAATACATCACACTCACACGCACACGCACACGCACACACACACACACGAGCACCACGCACCAACACGCCTCGTACATAAATACATCACACTCGCACGCACACACACACACACACACACACACGAGCACCACGCACCAACACGCCTCGTACATAAATACATCACACGCGCACGCACACACACACACACACACCACGCACACACACCACGCACCAACACGCCTCGTACATAAATACATCACACTCACACACGCACACAGGAACCTCTGTCTGTGCTTATGCGCACAGACACACACACGCGCACACACACACACACACACACAGGAACCTATGTCTGTGCTTATGCGCGCGCACACACACACACACACACACACACACACACACACACACACACACACACACCTGGCGTCGAGGAAGCGGGAGCGCAGGATCATGACGGCCTCGCAGGTGCTCTGCTTGAGCTGCATCTGGATGGTGCTGAACTTGCGGTGGATGATGCCCACCATGCGCTCGATCTCCTTGGGCGAGATGGGCCGGGTTCGAGACTGCTCCCTCAGCAGGTTCATCACGTGGTTAGTGAACTCGCTGCACGCCTGGGAGAAAGAGCGGCGAGGGGTTCAATTCCGCTTCATAAAACCCAAAAATGCCTGTTCTTTTTTCTTTTTTTTGGGAATGGAGTATTATTTTGGTGCTGGTCCTATTTTGTGGTAGAGCCCAGTTCTGACAGTACTCCTCCAGCAGTTCCAGGATTGGCTGAAGACCCACCAGTGGGAGTAAGAACTAGGTTTTCGTGTTTAGGGAAATAGGACTTGATTACAGACTGAAAGCAGGACTGGTAGGGCTGACTTAGTCATCATTATAGATCACTTGGGACTCTTTGAAGGAAGAGGTGTTAATCAGACAATCTAATAATCTCCCTACAATAATAAAACAACCTCCCGATTTGCTACGCAATCCAGAATTTCCGGGACATACCCTACCCAGATCATCAATGTAAATGAGCATCGAGCTCTGTTTACCCACCCATAAAGAAAGCAATTTATTCATTTTGGTGAAAATATTTATTTTGGTGTGAGTATAAGGAAAATGTGATTCATCGTTGTTGACTACTTAGCTTAAACTAATGAGCCTATCAACTAATACTAAAAATATTGTGCTAGTCCAGGACCTTAAAAACCTTGCATTACACGTCAACAAGGCTACATGTCTTCATACCCAGGATGCTATCTGCAGAAATGCCTTGCTCTCCATCTTCATAACCCCCACCCCACCCCACCCTGCCCCGCCCCCCCGCGTCGAGCCTCACCTGCTCGTATTTCTCCAGCTCAGAGTGGTAGATCTGGCGAATCTGGGCCAGTTTGGCCCGGTAGTCCGAGTGCTCGATGCTGCCGTCGTTCGGCGAGCCGCCCGCCGCCGCCGCTGCAGCCGCCGCCGCCGCCGAGCCGCCGCCCTTCTCCGGCCCGGACACGCCCTCGGCCAGCAGCATGTTGTCCAGGCGCATGATCTGGGGGTCGGGGGGGTCCTCCTCCTGTATCCCCCGGATACTGAGCACTGTGAGAAGGGGGGGGGGGTGGGACTGTTAAACTCAGTGGGACTAACTCAGTCACACACAACCAAATCGCTGGGTTTTTACACTGCCGTCGGCTGAAACTTCTGTGCTCAATCTGGACCAGCGAGAAAATAAACCAAACTGAACGCCAACCAAACTCATCCTGGGTCCTACGGCCCTGCAGTTCGCCCACACAGCCAGCAGAGGGCAGCAGAGCCTGCGCACAGTGAGCAGCTGCCCGGCCAGCCAGCCAGCCAGCCAGCCAGCCAGCCTGCCTGCCTGCTCCATGAGGCATGGTGCTGGTAATGGGAGAGCATGTTCTGTCACTGTGAGCTTCACAGGGCATAAGTACAGCTTTCAGCACCATCACTCCAGCACTGTATTAAAGGAGACCTCCGTCAGCTCTCCGCCTGCCTCTCATCCCTCTCCCTCTCCCTCTCCCTCTCCGCCTCGCAGGCTCGTCTCCTCGCCACGCTCCCTCTCTCGCTCTCTCCCTCTCTCACGCACACTCGCCTCCCTCCATACTGCTGTCTCTGAAACACACACACACACACACACTCACACACACACACACACACACACACTCATCTTACCTGGCCAACAACACACAACAGTCTCTCGCTTGTCTCCACAAGTGCACACGTGCGCGCGCACGCATGCACACACACACGCGCACGCATGCACGCACACACGCGCACGCATGCACGCACACCCCTACTTTGTATTTTTCAATCACATATGCCAGTAGCGTTCTCTCCATGCCCCACTCTTTCTTCCCCCCCCATTCCCTCCCTCCCTCCCTCCCTCTCTCTCCTGTCCTACTTTTTCAGACTTCTCCAAACTTCCTCCCTCCTGTGGACACAGGTTTTTTTTCTCTCTCACATTCCTTCGCTCTCTCTCAGCTCAGGAATGCAAGACTCTGCCAGCTGAACTCTTGACCCCCCAAGTCTCCCTCCCTTTTCTTTCTCTCCGTCCACCTCCCCATGTTATAATCTTTCCTTAATTGCGGTGTATTAGGGAACAGTTCTCCAAGTGGAGAGGCTGGTTCTGTCCAAGCACCCATTCCCTGTCCAAACAGACCAGAGGGGATTTTCTTCATTATTACATTACTAAATATGAACGGCTAAACGGATTAAGAGAAAATGATGAGTCATGAGACAATAAAAGGAAGAGAATGAAAGGACTGATTGACAGGACAGAGGGGCTGATGACACTTGTAGTTCAGAATGGGGGGAGCTGATGGTACTTGTAGTTCAGAAAGCTGGAGCTTCTATTGAAACAAAATTCCATAAATGTAAATTGTGTTTAAATTTAATTTAAGTGATGTTTAACGGCCATAAACGACTGGAAAACACTAAACAGCTGGCTGTGTGGTTCTGCTAACTCAAAACTACACAGAAGTATTTGTGAGTGTGAGAGTATGCACACAGGGTGCAAGCATTCAAATTCACCCACTGCATCCACACACTCGCACGCACGAATGCTCACATGTGCGCGCACGCGCACACACACACACACTCACGCTCGCTCACACACGCTCTCTCTCACTCACACACACACACACACATTACATTACATTACATTAGAGGCATTTAGCAGACGCTCTTATCCAGAGCGACTTACACAACTTTTTACATAGCATTTTACATTGTATCCATTTATACAGCTGGATATATACTGAAGCAATGCAGGTTAAGTACCTTGCTCAAGGGTACAATGGCAGTGTCCTTACCCGGGAATCGAACCTGCAACCTTTCGGTTACAAGCCCAGTTCCTTACCCACTGTGCTACACTCCACACACACACACACACACACACACACACGCCTGCTTCCCATTAAAGAGCACTACGCAGACCTCCTGCAGCAGCTAAAACACCCTCATTTTCTCACATTAGGAATTTCGGCGAAATTCACTCCCATCTTATCAAACAGACAACCAGCTCAATTTCAGTCTGCATATCTCAACCTACCCAAGGAATGGGTCCCCTTTCTCTGACCCCAAACCCACTCACTTCACCCCCACCCCCACATCTCTCTCTTTCTCTTCTCATTTTCTCCCTCTCCTTCTTTCATTCTCACTCTCACATTCTCATTCTGCCTCTCTAACAGTCTCTTTCTTTTTCTTTTTTCTTTCTCTCATTCTCTCTCCCCCTCTCATTTTCCCTCTCATTCTTTCTCTCTCTCTCCCTCTCTCTCTCTCATTCTCTCTCTCCATTTCAGTTGACTTGCAGTGAGCTGCAATCCCTCATGCTGTCAGTCTCTCTCTCAGTAGACAGACAGGATTAGCATTTTAATTACATCAGCTCCCATGGGGAGTCACAGAAAGAGGGGGGAGGGGCGGGGGAGGGAGAGAGGGAGAGGAGGAGAGAGATGGCAAGGGAGAGAATAGTGACAGAAGGACAGATAAAAGCAGAGGGAGAGAGGGATGAGGGAAGATGGAAAGAAGCAGAGAGAACGGGCGGGCGGGAGAAAGGAAGGCTCGGAAGACGGGAAGGGAAGGAGGCGGGACAGGGTGGGTGCGAACGGCGGACAGTAGAGACACTAGCAGCACGCATGGTGTGTGGAGAAATGCACACAGCACAGCCCAAGAGCACAGTCTGCATGAGCACAGCACAGGTGCACAGTCTGCATTAGCACAGCCCAAGCGCATAGTCCGCATGAGCACATCCCAAGCACAGTATGTATGAGCACAGCCCAAGCACACAGTCTGCATGAGCACATCCCAAGCGCACAGTCTGCATGAGCACAGCACAGGTGCACAGTCTGCATTAGCACAGCCCAAGTGCACAGTCTGCATGAGCACAGCCCAAGCACACAGTCCGCATGAGCACAGCCCAATCGCACAGTCTGCATGAGCACATCCCAAGCGCATAGTCCGCATGAGCACATCCCAAGCACAGTATGTATGAGCACAGCCCAAGCACAGTCTGCATGAGCACAGCAGAGGACCTCTAAAGTAAAAAAAAAAAAAAAAAAAAAAAAAAAAAATTTCAATTATATAATTATGCAACCAAGGTGCGCTACAAACCGTGTGTTCGAACAGAACATGCAAACAAAGTGAGTGTAGGCCTACTGAGCTCGGAAAAGAGCACATGGACACAGTACAAACGCACACAAACAGCGCGTATAAACAGCTCACATAAACAACACCAACAAGCTGTAAAAACAGCGCACACAAGCACCGGGTATGAGTGCGCCCGTTTCAATCCAAAGGACCTTGGCCAAGCACCGAGCCCAATGCCATTATTCAATGCAATTTTCAGGAAAAACCCGCAATAAAGATTCGATCTACAGCTGCATTACAGATTACAGACAAAAGCATCTCGTTTAATCATCAAAACCATAAAAGAAGACTGCTAATCTTTACTACGGTTATAAGCGTGAATGCACAGAATCAGTCTGTGCTCAAACTGTTAGACTGAAGACTGGGGACAAGGGGTCAAGGAATTTCTCTGACTTTCTCTCTCACTCACTCACACACACACACACACAGTGTTAGTCACTGTGTTTCACATGATCCTGTCACTGAGCCACACACATGCACACACACACTCTCTCTCTCACACACACACACACACAATGTTAAAGTCACTGTGGTAGATGATCCAGTCATTGAACTACACACACACACACACACATACGCACACACAGACACGCACGCAGTGATAAAGTCACAGTGTTTTAGATGATCCAGGCACTGAGCTACACACACACACACAAACACAGACACACACACACACAGACACACACACAGTGTTAAAGTCACTGTGGTAGATTATCCAGTCACTGAGCCACACAGACACACACACGCACACAGTGTTAAAGTCACTGTGGTAGATGATCCAGTCATTGAACTACACACACACACACACATACGCACACACAGACACACACACACACGCCCACAGTGTTAAAGTCACTGTGGTAGATGATCCAGTCATTGAACTACACACACACACACATACGCACACACAGACACACACACACACGCACACAGTGTTAAAGTCACTGTGGTTTAGATTATCTAGTCACTGAGTGCCACAAACACACACAGACACACACACACGCACACAGTGTTAAAGTCACTGTGGTTTAGATTATCCAGTCACTGAGTGCCACAAACACACACAGAGACACAGACACGCACGAACGCACGCACGCACACACACACTCTCTCTCACACACACACACACACACACACACACACACAGTGGTAAAGTCACAGTGTTTCAGGTGATCCAGGCACTGAGCACTGTGTAAGGGCCCAGCGCAAGCCTTGGCTGTGTGCTAGAATCCTACGGGGCCAGACGCCTCCAGCTTCAAGCAGCTCCAAATACCACAACTTGTTTTGGCAGGACTGGAAAAAAGACCACGAAATGATGCAGGGAAATGATCAGTTTCACGGAGGGAGGGACTGGCTGGGTGGTATGTGGCAGAAGGACATCCCAGTGCATTGTCTCCCGAAACCAGGAGAACCCTGCTATTAGGGTCAGCAGTGTCATTACCATTTTACTGCCATTTAATTAAGTGATTACACCACTTTCCACCTGGACCATTACCATCATCATCATCATCCACAATAGCCGCTTTTCCACCGCCTGGTACCGGCTCAACTCGACTCGACTTTTTCGGTTTTCCATCGGGCAAAAGTTGTGGATAGTACCCGGTGCCTGGTACTTTTTTTGGTATCACCTCTGTCGAGGTTCCAAGCGAGCTGAGGCGATACCATAAGGTGACGTGAAAACACTGCAGATCACTGATTGGTCAGAGCAACGCGTTTCATGCGGCGTCGCTAATGACGACCAGCTACTTTGACGGGGGGGTACTACCTGCAGTGGCAAACGAAGTCCCTGGTACCAAAAGCGAGTAGAGTCGAGTACAGTCGAGTTGAGCCGGTACCATGCGGTGGAAAAGCGGCTAATATAACACACAGCACTAGCCCACCACCAATGAAGTGGATTTGAATGACAGTGAACTGGCGGGGGGGGGGGGGCACAGGGTGGAGAGAAAAAGAAACAAGAAACAGAGGGATAGAGAAGGGGACGAGGAAGATACAAATGTAGTCACCCAGAATAAAGAATGGCAAATTTAAATTTATAGAGGGAACCAAATTTACATGGTGGTGGGGGGGGGGGGGGGGGGTGTACTGCGGTAAATGAGGGTTCTGGTGCTGTAACCCGTGCCGGACTCCGCGGGTCTGGCCTCCCCAGCACCTCAGCCGGAGCGCGCTCAGTGCCGCTCGCTGTCATCTCCCTCGTTCGCTCGTTATAAATGGGAGCAGCTCCTCAGAACTATGGCTTAATTGCCACCTAATTTGCATAACTGTGCAAATTAATGACCTCTCAAATGAGCGTTCATTTTTCACAGGGTCTTTAGGAGCTCCTTAAGAGGCACCGTTAATTAGAGCAAGAGGGAGGGAATGAGGGAGGGAGGGAGGGAGGGAGGGAGCGAGTGAATAAGGATGGAGAAAGAAGACTCCCCGCGTACAGAAAGCTTGGGAGTACACGTTACTGTATCCGCACACTTCCTCACGCACGCACACACACACACACACAGCGCCAGCATTTTATAGCCAGTCATAAAACACTGAAGAAAGACAGACAGGCAAAAGAAAAAGGCCAGGAATGAGGGCTTTGTTTCTCTATCACAGACCCCATAATGCAACTGCCACCCCGTGTGTGTGTGTGTGTGTGTGCGTGTGTGCACGCATGGGTGTGTGTGTGTGTGTGTGTGTGTGTGTGTGTGTGTGCGTGTGTGTGTGAGTGTGCGAGTGTGTGAGTGTGTGTGCGTGTGTGCGTGTGTGCGTGCGTGCGTGCGTATCCGTGCACGCTCGCATCTTTGCGTGAGCGATGCAGATTATTTCAGATTAACTGTTAACTTGCAGCATTAGCATGTTTATCCTGAACTCGGCTGAGCACAGACAAACCCAGCGCTCGCTCGCTTTCTTCCCTTCCTCACTCTGTGCAGCTGCAACGCAACTCAAGAGGGATCAAACACATTCCAAGGTGCTCTTAACTCTTTCCTACATACTGAGGGTGTAGAGCGGCACAGTGGTGGGTTAGCAGGGGGTGAGTGGGGCTCTGTAGAGTGGCACAGTGGTGGGTTAGCAGGGGGTGAGTGGGGCTCTGTAGAGTGGCACAGTGGTGGGTTAGCAGGGGGTGAGTGGGGCTCTGTAGAGTGGCACAGTGGTGGGTTAGCAGGGGGTGAGTGGGGCTCTGTAGAGTGGCACAGTGGTGGGTTAGCAGGGGGTGAGTGGGGCTCTGTAGAGTGGCACAGTGGTGGGTTAGCAGGGGGTGAGTGGGGCTCTGGTGTAGGGCAGTGTAGTGGTGGGTTAGTAGGGGGTGAGTGTGCGTGTGTGCACGCATGGGTGTGTGTGCACGTACGTGTGTATCCATGCACGCTCACATCTTTGCGTGAGCGATGCACACACAAACGACGACTGAAGACCCACCTCTTCAGGCTGCACCTCTCCCCATCCCTCCCTTCCCCCCCCTGTAAATGACTAAACTTAGGGTTGTAACTAGGCAGCTGTTTAATAGGTGACTTAGTTGATGCGCCAGTCTTAATGACTACTTGTATTTTTATTTATTTTTATTTTTCCATAGATTGCGTTGTTGCCGTTCTCGTTGTTAGTGTTAATCAGTTTAACCATCAGGGTCCAAGTTGAACTATGCGGTTGTTCCCTGTACTTGGACCGGTACTTCTCTCTAGGGGTTTCGTCATACTTGTTCCTGGTTATGGTTATACACTTTGTTGTACGTCGCTCTGGATAAGAGCGTCTGCCAAATGTCTGTAATGTAATGTAATGTAATGTAATGAGTGTGACTCTGGTGTAGAGTGGCACAGTAGTGGGTTAGTAGGGGGTGAGTGGGGCTCTGGTGTAGGGCAGTGTAGTGGTGGGTTAGTAGGGGGAGAGTGTGACTCTGGTGTAGGGCAGTGTAGTGGTGGGTTAGTAGGGGGAGAGTGTGACTCTGGTGTAGAGCGGTACAGTAGTGGGTTAGTAGGGGGAGAGTGTGACTCTGGTGTAGAGCGGTACAGTAGTGGGTTAGTAGGGAGTGAGTGTGACTCTGGTGTAGGGCAGTGTAGTGGTGGGTTAGTAGGGGGAGAGTGTGACTCTGGTGTAGGGCAGTGTAGTGGTGGGTTAGTAGGGGGAGAGTGTGACTCTGGTGTAGGGCAGTGTAGTGGTGGGTTAGTAGGGGGAGAGTGTGACTCTGGTGTAGAGCGGTACAGTAGTGGGTTAGTAGGGAGTGAGTGTGACTCTGGTGTAGGGCAGTGTAGTGGTGGGTTAGTAAGGGGTGAGTGGGGCTCTGGTGTAGAGCGGTACAGTAGTGGGTTAGTAGGGGGTGAGTGTGACTCTGGTGTAGGGCAGTGTAGTGGTGGGTTAGTAAGGGGTGAGTGTGACTCTGGTGTAGAGCGGTACAGGAGTGGGTTAGTAGGGGGAGAGTGTGACTCTGGTGTAGAGCAGTGTAGTGGTGGGTTAGTAGGGGGAGAGTGTGACTCTGGTGTAGAGCGGTACAGGAGTGGGTTAGTAGGGGGTGAGTGTGACTCTGGTGTAGGGCAGTGTAGTGGTGGGTTAGTAGGGGGAGAGTGTGACTCTGGTGTAGGGCAGTGTAGTGGTGGGTTAGTAGGGGGAGAGTGTAACTCTGGTGTAGACCGGTACAGTAGTGGGTTAGCAGGGGGAGAGTGTGACTGGTGTAGAGCGGTACAGTAGTGGGTTAGTAGGGGGTGAGTGTGACTGGTGTAGAGCGGTACAGTAGTGGGTTAGTAGGGGGTGAGTGTGACTCTGGTGTAGAGCGGTACAGGAGTGGGTTAGTAGGGGGTGAGTGTGACTCTGGTGTAGGGCAGTGTAGTGGTGGGTTAGTAGGGGGTGAGTGTGACTCTGGTGTAGAGCGGTACAGTAGTGGGTTAGTAGGGGGAGAGTGTGACTCTGGTGTAGGGCAGTGTAGTGGTGGGTTAGTAGGGGGAGAGTGTAACTCTGGTGTAGAGCGGTACAGTAGTGGGTTAGCAGGGGGAGAGTGTGACTGGTGTAGAGCGGTACAGTAGTGGGTTAGCAGGGGGTGAGTGTGACTCTGGTGTAGGGTAGTGTAGTGGTGGGTTAGTAGGGGGAGAGTGTGACTCTGGTGTAGGGCAGTGTAGTGGTGGGTTAGTAGGGGGAGAGTGTGACTCTGGTGTAGAGCAGAACAGTGGTGGGCTGGAAGATCCCATTAGTTTTAATGAATGTATAATTGGACTGGATCAGAAGCAAAGCTCTCAGACACAATGGCATTCCAGCTAACCCTACATTTACATACTGCTAATTAAAGAGACAGAGCTAACATAACGACCTGGCCCGGAGAGGGGGAGGGCATCAATTAAACTATTTTATATCAAATGACATGGCAGTTTTACCCAAGGAAAAATGCTGCTGTGTAATTTGAAGTGAAATAGTTTAAGGGCACAGTACACACTCACACAAAGGTACCAACACACACCTCCCAACAAACACACAAAGACACAACCTACACAGGTGTGGACAACGATAAACACGGCCTTATACAGTGTGACTGCATGTGTGAATGAGTGTGTGTGTGAGTGAGTGTGTGAGTGTGTACGTGTGAGTGCATGTGTGAGTGTGTGTGAGTACATGTGTGTGAGTGTGTGTGAGTGCATGTGTGAGTGAGTACATGTGTGTGAGTGTGTGTGAGTGCATGTGTGTGTGAGTGCATGTGTGAGTGTGTGTGTGTGTGAGTACATGTGTGTGAGTGTGTGTGAGTGCATGTGTGAGTGAGTGCATGTGTGTGTGTGAGTACATGTGTGTGAGTGTGTGTGAGTGCATGTGTGAGTGAGTGCATGTGTGAATGAGTGTGTGTGTGAGTGTGTGTGTGTGTGTGTGAGTGCATGTGTGAGTGAGTGTTGTGCGAGTACATGTGTGAGTGAGTGTGTGTGTGAGTGAGTGTGTGTGAGTGAGAGTGCATGTGTGAGTGAGTGTGTGTGTGAGTGAGTGTGTGTGAGTGAGTGTGTGTGTGAGTGCATGTGTGAGTGAGTGTGTGTGAGTGAGAGTGCATGTGTGAGTGAGTGTGTGCGCAAGTGCATGTGTGAGTGAGTGTGTGCGTGTGTGCGAGTGCATGTGTGAGTGAGTGCATGTGTGAATGAGTGTGAGTGTGTGTGTGTGAGTGCATGTGTGTGTGAGTGTGTGTGAGTGAGAGTGCATGTGTGTGAGTGAGTGAGTGCATGTGTGTGTGTGAGTGAGAGTGCATGTGCGAGGGTCAGACTCTGCCCGTGTTTATCGATGCGTGCGTGCGTGCGTGCGGGAGACAGGCAGCTGGATGAGCTTCCCTCCCAGGCGGCGCTCTCAGGCTGCCCACGCCGAGCCGAGCCGGGCCGGAGCAGGGGTGACGGCAGAGAGGTGTCCCCAAGTCAGGGAGATTGTGTTTGGGGGGAGGGGAGGGGGAGGCCATCAGAGCCTGGGGTCCGCGCGATAGCAGCTGTCTGCCAATCCGGCACGGGGAGTGGACAGAGAATAATTACAGCTGCACCCCCCACCTCATCAATCAAGGACCGGCTCCCTCCCTCCCTCCCTCCCTCCCTCCCTCCCTCCCTCCCTCCCTCCTTTTCTCTCCGTCTGCCTGCCTCCCTATTTCTCCCTTCCTCTCTCTCTCTCTCGCCGTTGGGCTGCACAGCTGATAAAACGCACACGGAGAGAAGCGCGTGCCGGCGCGGAGCGTGCGCGTGTGTGTGTTCCAGAATGACGCCGTCGACCGTCCGAGCGACTGGCGTGTGCGTGAACGACAAGCGGGAGCGCTACCACAGCCTCGGCTCAGCGACGCCACGGAAACATTCATCCGCTTCGCTGGCCGCCGCGTTCTGTCTTAGGACCGGTTGTGAGGATCTGTGCGTGTGTGTGTGTGTGTGTGTCTGTGTGTGAGTGTGAGTGTAAAGCTTTATCAAACAGCCCAGCGTGCAACATTTATGTAACCGAGGTAACACACAACACATGTACAAGTACACAGATTATAAACTCTGCAAACAAGGATACGGCTTCAGTGCAGTGTGTGCGCGAGTGCGTGTGTGATCACTTATCAGCAGAAGCACGAGGCGATCAGGGACCCTTCATCTCGAGTAAAACCTCATCGTCGAAAATCTCGGCATCTTAATTCCATGCCGTCACACTCGCTCATGCTCTTCATAGCCCCGCCCCTTTGCCAAAGCCCCGCCCTTATCCTGGCCCCACCCCCTTTCACTGTAGCCCCGCCCTCTCTCCACAGCCCCGCCTCCTCGCTGCCGCTCAGATCCCGAGGTCTGAGTTTCCGAAGACGAGAGAGGCCCCCGCTGGAGGTCGCGAGCGATTAATAAGATTTTATGTGCGTCTGAAATGGCGCTCCTCAAAAATTAATAACAGTTAAAAGGCTGTAATCAGACTGGTGATTAGGCTGAAGACTGCTATGGGTGTAAAGGGCCAGCCAGGCAGACCAGGGGAAAGAGGGAGGGTGGGAGGCAGACATTGAGTGAAAGAGGACAAGGCAGAGAGAGAGGGATGTAAGAGAGCGAATGGGCTGGGTTCTTTTTTTTTTATAACTTTGGTGAAATTATTTTTCTAACCTCATTTCCTTGGAAGTGACAGCATTGAAGGTCATGTTGAAAGTGAGGATGGAATGGCATTTGGGCTGAACATTTCCTTCACAATGAAAACAATCCAGACCCCCCCCCCCCCTGCTATTACCATATCAAAGCACAGAGCAAGGCTTCGCTTTCAACAAGCACAGAGGGGGACGGGGGCGGGGGGGGCGGGGGTGGCGGAGGGGGGGGGGTTGGGAGGAAACGAACGAGTGAGGACAGAGAGAGAGAAAGAGAGGAAAAAGGGAGGAGAGAGTGTTATAAAGAGTAAGCAGCAAGGCTGGGGACTACATTTTCAAGCCTTCTACTTTCTTTGCAACTGTGTGTGTGTGTGTTTGTGAAAGTCAGAGAGAGTACTGTGCAAGGGTTTTCTTTGTACATGTGTGTATCACTAAATGGGAAACTATAAACAGCTTCTCACAAGAGAGCACTTTTAATACATAACAAACAAATAAAACTACATAGGAACTGCAGTTTTGGCAAGGAATTTTATATTTTACAAAGCTCAGCCGATTACAGCATGTCCAGTATTTAAGAAATAAACAGCTTTTTGGGATCACTTTGCCTGTCCCACAAATGGTTTTCAAAACATCGAAAGCAACTTAATGGAGCAGGAGAAACACATTTCCCCTCCCTCGTCATCGCTCTCAGGGTGCGTGCGCACGTCAAACTGACTGACACTAGGTAAATAAGACAGCATGTTTCCCAGGCAATAGCAAAAACACCTCCCCCTCCCCAAAGCTTTTCATTTCTTCTCCACCAATCCTGTGCGGGCAAGATTGGGTGATTGACAGATCGCCATGACAGCCAGCAGAGCATCGCTATCACACCAAATTTCATCATCAGCGAGGAAGGAGGGAAAAAAAAAAACAGCAAAAGACTGAAAGAGTTGAGAATGGTGGTCCAGTGATGACTAAGAATTGGGGGGGGGGGGGGGGGGGGGATGAGATCATTTTGAAGGGGCTAAAAAATTCCAGGCACCAGGAGACACTGTACAATAATCGACCCAAACGACCGCGGCCGGCACGTCTTTCATTTGCCCACACAGACGGCTGCACAGACGCAGAACAGAATTTGAGCACGTGGGACTGGCTCACCTGTCTTCTCCTTTATCTCACACAGCACACTGAAGAGGGCCGGCTTCATCCGGTGGCAGTTCAGGGCATGCTTCCTGTCCGAGACAGCGGGGAAGACCAAGGAGGGAGGGAGGGAGAGAGGGAGAGGTAGAGAGAGAGAGAGAAGGAGACAGCGATTTATTTCCCAAACTCAAGTTTTCCTGCGATGATGAATTCATGAGCCACGGCTGTTGTGTGCAAGCAGATCTGGAACGTCTCTTGCACCACTACAGGCTGCACAGGCCACGCACTAAACGCTCCAGTACAATGTGAAAATCGAAAGTCAAGACATATTCAGCTAAAAAAATATCTAACCAACTTCTTAACTGAAGCAAAACTGCCAAATTTATGCTGATATGCTTTCATTTGGGGGGACTTATGCTGGTAGCTAATATAACTGATATGATTTCTAAACTGACAACAAAAAATAAAATAAAATAAAAAAAATATAGAATACAGTAAAAAAATAAGCCATTGATGTAGCACAGACAAAATTGTTGGCCAGTGTACTGGAACATGACCACACATTTCATTAGCCATAATATATTTTCAAAAGGAAACTCAAGGACCACTGTCTGCAGCTTATTTGAGTCAATGTTGTTGATTCTGCTATTTTTAATACTTAGCTTAAAGTGTAATTTCTTTGTGTTTATAACCGCCCCCCTCCCCTCGCTCCCTCCCTCCTCCAGAATGGTATGCAACCTCCCACCCCCAATCCCATTAATAGAAACTCGATTTGCGGACAGCTGCACTGGCGCACGCATTATCAGAGAATTGATTGCATGCTCCACACAATGAAAAGGATGAACACCAAGGACAGAACGCGATGGGAATGGGGTTGGGGGACGGTAACAGGCGCGAATTAATCGCTGGAACCAGGTGGCCCCTGCGTTTTGGCGGAACGTTACAAGCCAATGACACTGGCCCCGATTCCGTATCCGCACCTCTATTTGTTTGCTTCAATCTTTAACTTTTCCATTTTTGTTTAGCTCGTGATCGCAGTGCCCACGTGGCACAACAAGGCGCATATGCTTTTTACTATGTTAAACAGACCTGGTTACGGGCTAAACGCACTGCGGTGCATATAGCATCACATTTGTATGAAAACGGCATTCATTTGATTTGATACGTGCGTATGTGTAGTGGACCACAACGCGTTCATCTGGCCAAGCAGTTTTGTAGTTAACATCTTGGCCGGGGACAATGCGATTTCCATTTCAAAGCTTCCCCCGCTGTGATGACCTTTCTGATTACTTATGCTAATGAGAAGATATCAGTGTAATCAACGCCATTTGCGCTGAGAAAGACCTATTTGATGAAGGCCAAATGGCTGATGGCTAGATCGAGGTGGTCTACCCGTTATTTTAGTTACCTCTCGGTTAATTCTGAAAAAAGTAAAAACCACAACTTATAGGAGCCGGTCCACGTCAGGTAACTGATATTAGTCACATGTCTAATGGTGGTAAACAGCTTATGAAACTAACTTAAACAGCTCATCGAGAAACTGTTAATAAGCTTTGCTTTGTCAATGAACACGTATTTAGACATTGCGATATCACTGACAGGCGATTAAGGCAGACTCCAAAGACTTTTAAAAACGACAACCTCCCCCTCACAACAGGAGGCCATGAGCGCCCATCCAGAACAATAAAATCATAGCTCAAACTTAGCTATTCTACTCGTCTCTCATCCATCAGAAATTCTCTGAATACGCCGGCGCTCAGCCCGGCTGTGTCACTGGGAAACTCCAAAACTTGTATAGACTTGATAACGCGTCCGCAGAGGGCCATTCCAGTAATGAGCTTTAAACGAAATAAAAAAAAAACGAAGCTTGACCGAGCTTGAAGACGTTGAAGTCATCCAGTAACTACACTGCTAGAACGCAGTCTTTAAAAGTTGGCGACTCCTATGAACCACGTGTGTGTGTGTGTGTGTGTGTGTGTGTGTGTGTGTGTGTGCATGTTCAGTTGGAGCAACACAAAGGAATTCATAATTGACGCTATATAAATATTGTGACATTGCAATACGTTTGTTTCAAGAAATGCATTTCAGTCGGCAAAATGCAGATAAACCCAGTTCAAGACAAATTTGTTCAGAAATTAGAAGCCGACCATGTCCTACTAAGAACAACTACATGACACATTTAGTAATTTACAGTGATTTGACATTTGGTGAAGCAAGCAAAAGTCGACCTACACGTTTAAATAATGTGCGCTGCTAGGTTTCAAATGACAAGCTAACCAGATTTTTTAAAAAGCCACTTACTGTCTAGCTAGTTGCCAACGTCTATCGCAGATATGTAGCTAGTTAACTTGGCTATATCAAAGTGGAACAAGTCTCAGTTACAATCTAGGCGCCAACTCGCCCCCACGCAGCCCAAAATATACTGGCGAGCCATTTAATTCTTTCACTTAAGACGGCCAGCGAACCAGCCAAATACTTGGTTATCAAACATGACAACACATGCCGGTTCATAACGACCGTGCACATTCATATACACACAGCGAAAAACAACATTAAATCACGGTATAGTGTTCCATCGTCCAGGACCCTGCTAGCTAGTTAGTAACAATCGAGATATACACTAGTATCTGGTTCATCTATTAAATGTATCGCCTCCCTCTCTCTACGTTCGCTGGCGCCGTGTGTATTTTACCTGGCCTGCGCTTCGTCGAGGCTTTCGTCCGTAATAGCCATGATCTGTTGAAGAATGTCCCCAATGTCTTGCTGCGGCTGACCGAGGGACTGCTGCTTCCGAACGGAGTCTGGGTCGCCCAGGTCGGGTGGCTGTAATCCCGCGAGTCCGGTAAGACCCGTCAGTATACGGGTCTGATCATCCATAGTTTCAGAAAAATTTCGCCGTCGTCTTTGCACAGAACCCGAGCAAAAACAATTGTAGAAAAGAAAAGTCTATACAAGCACACCACGGCCCTCCCTTAGATAGCTAAAAAAAACACGAGCTAGCTACTTATATGACTCTAAAGCCAAGGGAACAAAATAAAGGAGCAAAAATGACAGGTGTGCGAAGGATATGGAAATTTTCTTCAGGTATATTTTAAATTAAAGGAACAGTATTGTAGCTAGTTATTGCATACCGCCACCACAGCCAGGAAAGAAAAGGGCTACAAATACAAACTAGCGCGCTAACACACTAGTCTCTCAATGCAAAGCCGTAAATGCTTTTCTTGCAGAGCAAAGGAAAAAATTCATACAGAACAAAAAAGGTAGCAACATACAAGGTATCCAATGCCAATTACATTCGGCATCCCACACGCGGTAGTTCAGTGTTTCGTCAAAACAATTTAACGTTATTGTTTTCGAAAACTGCGAAGTAGCTTCTACGAGACCGTGACCAGTGCATCGTTCGTGAAACCACCAGCCAGCTACCTAAAAGCTAATTAAAATAGTAGGCTACGCTAGCTATCTTAACTTATCTAGCCAGCCGACCGCACACAGACCAATATTGTTGGGGAATAGATATCAGAACAATAATATATTTACCTGTTAAACGCACATGTAGCCAGTTAACGAACCGTTATCTCAAGAGTTTTATGAATAAACTAGCGAACAAACAGGGGAAATTAATTCGAAAGTAACATTAGCTGGCCCGCAGCACTACAATAGCTATATTGGCTAGTATGATAGCTTGCTAAATAGGAGTCTGGAAAGGGAAATGACGTTTAGCTAATGTTAGCCAACTGTTAAAACGCACAAAGACTGAAATTAAATTAGATAACTTGGTTTAGCTACCTTTTTGCACCAACGCAGTCGGAGAAAAGTCTTTTTAGCCGTAGTAATGTAACATTAGCTCGTTAGCTAGCCGTCTTGTTAGCAACAACAACGACAACAATCAGCCAACTATTTTAAAAAGGCAGTTCCTCAGCAGGAACCCCAGCGTGCCGTTGGCTTCTGCACTCTCCTCCATGAACAAAACTACATGCACATAGCTAGATTAGCTAGCTAAGTACAATATAGACCAAAAAATATATAAAAAAAACTATCCGCTGTTGGAAAAGAATGGCTGATTATGCTCCGTCCAACCAGTCTGCCACAACCAATTCGCCCTTTCTCTTTAGCCAGCTAGTGGTGTCGTAGCAGCAGCTTGATCTCCTTTTTTCTTTCTTTCTCGTCCCTCTCCTGCCCGTTCTCCCACTCCCAACGCACCACGGCAGTCTCGCGCACTCAAGTCTGTGTGCTCGCCGCTACGTCATCCACCAAGGGAAAGATGCGATTCCATTCTCGGACGGTAGGGTGAACGGAGATCTGTATCCCCGTAGTCCCAATTTTTCAGAAAAAAATGGTCAATTGATTCTTCTAAAATAGTTTCTTTTAAAATATTGTTTCCAACAATGCATACACTTTTTTTCCATGTTAATGCACGCCCAGGTCCCGCTTAATATATGTATTATTCACATTGGTGACTTGCTGGTGAGTCACAATTGCAGGTTCATGATTAGCTGAACCAAATATGCTGGACCAAAATAAAAATTAACGTAAAGAGGAATTCTGGCCTCGTTTCATAATCAAATTGTGCAATACTTCACCGAATGCATACTTGATTTGGCGTATGATAGTTCTCTGGGTCAATAACACCTCCCAATCAGTGCATGGGTTGTAATAAGTGCTTCTAATATGAAACTTTACTTTAACTGGATTAAATAGTTTGTTTAACTACTCAGAGAAGTTTTCCCCTACATGGGGTCTCTTGGAGAACCCTCTCACGAGTCCTTTGGGGGGGGGGGGGGGGGGGGGGGGGGGGGGAGAGAAAAAACTGCCCTGATTCTACTGAGGGAAGTTGGTATCATCTAGCCGGCAAATATTGGTCATTTTGAAATGCCTTACACAGAATTGGTAAGGAGAGGACACAGATCCACGTGGTTCTATGCCCCAGGAGTACCACAGACAATATGGAGACACAAAGAGGTGGGTGGAAAGCACTTCTTCATTAAATCCTTAAACTGTTTTTTTTTTTTTTTTTTTGCAGCACTGCAATAATGTGTAGCAGTTTATTATAATGGATGGGGAAATGGGCTTGTAACAGAAAGGTTACAGGTTTGCTGCCATTGTACACTTGAGCAAGGTACTTAACCTCAATTGCTTCAGTAAAATATCCAGCTGTATAAATGGATTGCACGTAAAAATGTGAAACAAAGTCCCTCTGGACGAGAGTGTCTGTTAAATGCAAACATGTGAACGTGCCAGTATTTATCTCGTCCAAGTGCCTAACAGTCAGCATCTTACAATTTAGGGTTGCAAAAAAAGGTTAGTGAAGGGCTCATGTCTAGATTAAATAAATTCAGGGAAGCAGCTTTATTAGTGATTGGTAAAATGCTTCTAGAACATCCAGTCTGCCTGTTGCCATTCCACTTTGCTTGCCATTTCAGATGTCAAGGGAGGGGTGGGGCAATGTACTGAAGAATAGGCATCTTCTTTCTTCTCCAGCAACCCAAGCATATACTTTTCAGGGTCAGGTGGAATGGTGGTCTATGTGAAGTTAATTTTCCCTCCCAAGTCACGATGGGGGCAAACAGTTTCTAGATTGCAAAGACCAAAGCAGACAGGTCCCAGTTTTACTGGGCCAAGAAATCATGAATGAGCACTCGTTATGCCAGACTGTTGAAATTGGTAGAAGTTTAGACACAAATTGCAATTTGCCTCTTGTGTTCTTCCCTGTAATCTAATCCTCTGGAAAATAAATCTAATCTAGTAAACAAATAGATTGCTGTGATTGAATAGAATAAAACATGAGTATATGAGACATACAGTGAGCTCCACAATGTTTGGGACAAAGACCTTTTTTCTTGATTTGGCTCTATAATCCACAATTTTAAATTTGTAATGAAACAATTCTCATGTGGTTAAAGTGCACATTGTAATGAAATTCTGTACAGAGCCAAATCACAAAAAAATATTTATTTGTCCCAAACATTATGGAGCTCACTGTTGTGAGTGTCTTGTTTATCCCTAGATTGTGAATGTACGTGTCTTAGTATTTGATTGGATAGACTAGCCTGATGATGGCACAACACATCATACTTCTGAAAAAGAACACTTATGCGTCCACTTATTAGTGGACGGAGTGTAGCACAGTGGGTAAGGAACTGGGCTTGTAACCGAAAGGTTGCAGGTTCGATTCCCGAGTAGGACACTGCCGTTGTACCCTTGAGCAAGGTACTTAACCTGCATTGCTTCAGTATATATTCAGCTGTATAAATGGATACAATGTAAAATGCTATGTAAAAAGTTGTGTAAGTCGCTCTGGATAAGAGCGTCTGCTAAATGCCTGTAATGTAATGTAATGTTATGCACACACCTTTAACACAGCACTATGCTGCCGCTTCAGTAAAAGTAACGTTTTGCTATCAGAGCACAGTGAGAGAGGGATGAACTAGAGCTGTGCCACAGTAAAAGATCAGTAATGGTGAGAGTATACTCAAACGCCTGCTTATCAACGTTACTATCGCTACGCTACATCTGTGATGAACTACAGCTAGGCACTGTATCAATAACATACTACACCTGGCTACCACCTGCACACTACACATGGAATCCTGTGTCTTTTACACTACACACCTGGGCCTCATGTCAGCAAGGCACTACATTGATGTAAAATCTCTAAGACCAAGTCCAAGTAGGAAATACCCCATCACTACTCAGTATTTTCTGGCCGTAACAACTTTAAGCCAGGTTGTCTACTTAGTTGTTCACAACGCATGTCTGAAACATGTCCACACATCTTTCAAAAAGAGTGACAATCTGGTAAACAAAGTGAAGAGCAATAGTTCCATTCTTATGTTCAAATCTGATTTTCAGACTAATTTAAGACAGCAATTGAACAGCCTGTAAATGGCGAAAACGTTTACATGTCCATAATTTCAGACTTCTCATTAGCTCATGGTATATGGAGGCAAATAGTCTGAGACATTTTTCGAAAATTAGTTCAGACAATAGGAACGAATGAGGCCGTTTAGCTGTGAAGCGCCGAGGAGGTGCGCACACTTGTGCCGAATGAAAAATTCAATTCGTCTTTTTGGATAAAACCGCGGACAGCGCAGATTAAAAACAAGCGTTCCCCAGTCCTTTCTGCAGACGTAGTGTTTTTCACGGTAGTTCATCACCGCCGAGAAAGACAGGGCCCTCAGACGGATGGGTCGCGGAATGTGCGGAAAGAAGAGCCGCGGGCTGCCGCGTCCCGCCGGTGTGCGATGATGGGTGTACTATGAGGGGAACGGGACGGAGCGGACGCAGTTTATGCTGACTACACCGGCACATCCCTCAGTAGCAATCCGTATTTAATCAATCTGCTCGGGCTGGAAGAGAGAACGGGCGTCCACGAACTTATTGTCGCCGTGCGGTGTTTACGCAGCTGTTTGCCAACGTGGGCAGAGAATGAACTCCACCACTGGCTTCACCTGCCAGCGATCGGTATCCTCTATTAAATAAGACCCTTTATGGAATGATGGGGCCAACTTTCCTTGAGTTCTGGCCATTTTACCAAATTATTTTGGGAGTTCTTTGCAGAACTGAACCTTATGCATTAAATGAAAAGGGAAACCGCTCAGAAAAGTGATGCTTATTTACTCAGCAGCCTGTGTGTGTGTGAATTCACGTGTAGGCATGCGGTTGAATAGTAGCCTATATACCTAGACTACAGTAGGCTAGAATCTTCGAATCGTATGCCTATCACGCAATTTCTCCAAAGTAGCAGGCTTTATATAATTAAAAAATGGCCTGGACAAAATTAGAAATTCATAAAATAAATTAGACAACGGGTCACTCAATTGGTTTATAGCTATACCAGAGTTACCCGATGAAATGGAAGATTATAATCAATAGGTCTGCATAATTTAAGTCTTAAATTTGTGCCGTTCAATTGTGTATTTCAGTGCCGCCCTTCAAAGTCATGGACATTTCATGCATGGCCTCCATTCTCAACACTTTGGATCACAGTAGTGTAGCGTACTGAATAGTAAATAGCACGGCCCAGGCTGTGAGGCATGTTCAATTTTAAACTGCGTCTTTGAGCGGTCTGTGTAGACCGCTATAGTCGCTAATTTGGAAACTCACCGACAAGCACGAAGACATACCCACTGACTACCCAATATACCCACACACACACACACACAGAGGTTTATCCAGGGCGTTTCGCTCACCCCCTGATCCTCCCTAGGTCCCCAGTGTTAATTCAGATTAATTAGCCAATGGAGCAATTAAGGTAAATGCATAATATAAATGCGCGATCCCAAGTCCCAAATGGAGGCTTCCCACCTCTTTCCAGGGATTTTAGCGGGCTCGGTGTGTTGCCATGGCAACGAGGGACTTGGTCGCTCTCGCAGTGTCTGACTCCGTGCCGTCCGAAGACTGAGATCTCTCCATGGACAAAATCACCTTTTTTTTTTTTTTTTTTTTTGCAATTTAGTTGAGAAAATGTATGCATTGCAAATACGCATTTTTTATAGGCTACCTTATGTGTTTGAGCATTAGCCTAGTTTACGTGATTTGGTGAGCTCGTGCGTTCCATCACAGGTTCATGGGGGGAGATTTTTTGCGAACACGCAGAATTCTCTCCCGCTCAACCTCACCAACCCCGGCCTGCAGAACTCCACCTCATTTTCATTTAAATAAGAATCGATCAGTCTTGTAGCCTTCTGCCCCGGGAGCTCCGAAGTCTCCCGAGACGGCTCCTTCTCCGTATTTCTCCACAGGCCTACATGCACTCTCCCTATAATTCACCCTTTTTTCTTCTTCCTTTACCAAGTTTCCGTTTGCTTTATTGGTTTGACAAACCAGCATTGCATTGCCAGACCATACACAGGATACAGAAAAGCAATACTATGTTTCAATAGGATAATAAAAGCAAAATAGACAGTAGGCCAAGTGTGGAACTATAAATACACCAGAGAACTAATGAAGACACATCCAGCGATACGCATAGAAGTAAATGAGTGCCCTTTATATCTGTAAGTGGCGTCAAACCTATTGACCTTGTATCATGTCCACGCGCGTGGAAGTTTTATTTCGTACTGCAAAAAACGCAGTGCTTTTGACTGTATGCTTACACGGCACACACATGTATTTTAAAAAAGCAATACATATGCACCATCCGTTTTTTTTCTCCACACTAAAAAGGCGAAGCAGGCTCAAGTCGGCGTAAAATACATGTTATTGTTTGCGTAGAAACGACGGTACTGTAGTGATATTTTCCAGGAGTGGGTTATAGGGAAAATGTACAACAATTGAAGCAGTAAACATCTCATCACTCCCCCATACCCTGAATATTCTCCTGATCTTTGGAAACATTACACTGGTCACGGTTTAGACAGCACAGGATTAAAGAAATAGCTAAATACTCGTGCCCGGTGATTGGCTAACCATAACACTGCTAATAACCGATACGTCAAACAAGCCAGCAATGTTTACCTTGTTCAGTTATTTGTGTTATAGCCAAGCTATAAAGCTTTAGGCTTGTAGTCCTACTTGCCTATATGCCTAACAAATGGCATTACTGCAGAATACTGCACAAATGTCCAATTCGTTCAGTACAATAGACCTTACGAACACGCTTCAAAGTTAGCACAATTTCATAATTACGTGTCTCCTACAATATTTCCACTACGTGTCACGAATTTAATATTAAAATAGGAAACGTTAACAAATCTGCTTATGCTACAGTGTTCCAGTTACACAGGTGTACGTGGGAGTGTTTCTGTTACGCAAGGCTTTTTTCTGTGACCGATTTGACGACCACACCTTAGTCAGTCATCCGCGCCATATCCGCAAGGATATCGGCTACTCTTCACTTAAAACAACTTGGATTTGCGCTGATCTTTCATTTTGTCAGTTCTGTCCCCCAGGAGATAACACACGGGTCTGGACAAACACCAAACCCGTCACAGATAAAGGAGCGTACGCATGCAATGCTCACGCTCTGCAGCCAGAATGCGCCCGGCTCTCCTAGCGTGAACATTTTTAGATAACACTGCCATCAAGTGGACACGAATAGAAACTACAGGGACAGTCAGACCAGAGTTAAATGGATAAGAAACGATTTATACCAGGTTAGGATGAGTAGAATGAGATATACAGACAGAAATCATACAGTTGCAGTCACAATATTCTAGTGTAATATTCTCCCCCCCCCCCCCCAAATTTACAGAGGCTAGTCTTCACAAAAAAAAATCTATACTAAATCCACATTGACAGTACAGGACCTTAAACGCAGGATCAGCCAAGGCTGACTTCATGGTTTCACTGCAAGCAGAAATAGGTACAGATTTTTAGCCCCGATACACCACCCTGCCCTGCTGTCTGATGCAAATGCAGAGACAGGGAACTCAGATCTGCTCCATTGTCATGGAAACAGCGCATGGCCTGCCGTGTCAGAGGTCAAAGGGTCATGCTTGAAGCCGTTAGATCCTGCAAGGAGCTTCCGGACGGGGGACGATGGGAGGATCTGGAAACCGGCACTCGAGGCTGAGGAAACACAAACACAGGCATGAGCACGCACGCACACACACATACACGCACACCCGCACACACACACACACACAGGCATGAACACATACACACCCACACGGGCATGTGCACGCACACACACACACGAGCACACACACCCACACACACACAGGCATGAGCACGCACACACCCACACACACACGAGCACACACACCCACACACACACAGGCATGAGCATGCACACACCCACACGGGCATGTGCACGCACACACACCCACAGCACAATTTAATTAGGCAATGTGCACAAACACACATGCTTTTCCCTTTTTGCCTAAACACATCCATTTTGAAAAGTACACAAGATATTTGCCGATGTGCAACTTAAAGGGACAGTTCTCCAAAAAATAAAATAGAGCTACAGTTCCTATTACACAGAGTACTATCTATCCATCCAGACGGTTTCACTGAGATTTGGCAAGTTTTCTAGATATCCGCTGCAGCTCACCCTGCTACAGCAGACCTCAATGGGACCAAGTTTTTGTGGCCTCAAATTGGCAAAAATTTTGCACTCAAAAAAAAAAAACTGAACAGCCAATGGTGCAATTAAGTGTATGATACACTGACCGAAGACATGATTTATTGTGGACTTAAAGGTGCGTATACACACGCATGTAATAATGCTTCAAGCCCACATATCTCAATGCACGCACACACTCACCTAATCTCCCGCTGGTCTCTTTCACCAGCATGTGACACTGTTCCTGGAAGGACAGCAACTGCCTCATCATCTTACACTGAGTGTCCATCTGCAGAGACAACACACTGTTACACAAAAACACACACACACACGCACATCCTCACGCTCCATCTTACACTGAGAGCCCATCTGCAGAAACAACCCACTGTTACACAAAAAC